>NC_034012.1:23109119-23409119 GCF_000346465.2 Prunus persica
TAGGGTTTGTACTTACAGGTTGGACGAGCTCACAGATTCGACGGAGCCTGGAGAGTGCAACTTTTAATTAGAGCAGAAGTGAGAGAGCGAAATGTTATGTTGCGCGAAATCTGAAAATTTTAGGGTTCAGGGTTAGAAGTATAAGAATAAGAGCCAAATATAAAAAAATTTAGGACGCGCGCAAATTTTTAGAGCGCGCGCTCTTTAAAACGTCGAAAGAAAAACCATGGCGAAAGTTCTACAAGAACCGACGTAAATGTAATATTCCACGACGGAAACACTGAACGTAACGCCGTTTATTTTGACGCTTCATTTTTCGGATTAATTTTAAATTTATTTTGAATATTTTGATATAAAGACGACTGAAAAACCACGTCGGGGTTAAGAAATTGAAAACGTTGTAAATTATAATAGACGACTTACATATTAAAATGACGTCGTTTAAAGTAGAAACCATGTCGGATAATTTACTGCACGACGTAACATATGTATTCCACGACTCAATCACCGTCGTTAACAATTAATACCCTAAACCCTTAAAACTAAATTATATAATTTTAAAAATTAAGTTTATAAAAGGGTTTAAGGTTTTACAGCCTAATATATACCCTAGACTACCCAAAAATTATACTTTAAAAATAAACCCCAATAAATAACAACCCTAATCTCTAAACCCTAGACTCTAAACCCTAAACCATAAAACTAGAAGTGATTTTATGACTCATCAAAACAATTTTGTTTTGGATGTTCATTTTAAATTTTTGTTATTCAAAATGAATTTTTTCAAGGTTTAGGGGGAAGAAAATATATCAATGACTTCATAGGAGTTGACTTTGCATTTTTCTGATTTATTTTAAATTTATTTTGAATATTTTGATATAAAAATAATAAAATATTCTTATCACAACAACAAACCACGTCGGTGTTAATAAATTGTAGACGTTGTAAATTGTAATAGACGACTAAGTTGTTAAAATGACGTCGTTTAATGAGAAACGATGGCGGATATTTAACTATCCGACGTAAAATATATATTCCACGACTTAACCGCTGTCGTTACAAAGTACTACCCTGAACCCTTAAGAAATTGAAGACGTTGTAAACCATAAACGACTCCATTGTTCAAAGAACGTCGTCTAAATATCCTTTTACGTCGGATTTGTTTAAAACGAAACCACAAAAAACGACGGCTTTCGTTGGTAAATTTTAACAACAATATTAAAACCTTGCAAGTGCACAAATCAAATGATAGTATAGTAAGCAAGCAAGGGTCGATCCCACGGAGATTGTGATCTAAAGAGATGTTTATCAATGTCACGCAATGAAAATCAAAACAAAGGACTTCCAAACACACGCCAACACCAAGGGGGGTTTTGATTTGTTTTTGTGAATCAAACAAAATAAGGAAAAGGAAACAAAAGAGAATTTAAATTAGAGTTTAAGAGAAATTGGTTTAAAATCAATCAAGAACAATAGCTAGGACTTACTATCCACCTCCAAACAATCAATCAATCCTTAAACAACAATAGATAATCAATTTCTAGCAAGCATATGATGACGACACTCACAACAAGATCATGGCATTTGACTCGAGTTGTATGATTCTCTCTTAAGTGTATGTAAAGTGTATGGCATTTACATCAATACGTGTATTCTTAATTGAAATCTAGTATGGCATTTACTCAAATTAACAATCAAGAATCCATTAAGATCAAAGAGAATATGAGTGTCACAAAAACCCTAAAACATGGCATTTGTTATTAGGAATTCAAGAATCGATTTCTCATAACTAGTTCTTAACCCAATTATTCGTTGCAAACAAGAACACATTCAATATGGCAATTGACCTATGTTCTACAACAATTTAATTCCAATACATGCTTCTAAGTTAGCTACTCAAAGAAACAAAATACCAGAATTCACATAACATAGAGAAACCGAAATCATCACGCTTGTAGAAACTAAAAATCCATTAAACTTGTTTATAAAATTGAAATCATGTCTAGGGCTTCAAGATTAAGCCCTAACTAACAAGAAATTAGTTACTCATGGTCTTGGATGAACTCAAAAATAAATACATAAGAACTGAAAATTAAAAGAAGGAAGGAAAAGAAAGAACTCGTTCGCAGCTTTCTCCTCTTGCGCGGTTGGTCTCTTTTGGACGTGAATGCTTTTTCTCCGGCCTTGGCTCGTCTTTTATATCACTTATATCAGAGTTCTAAACCCTAAATTTGACTGAAAAGTCGTCCAAGAAGTCTTGGTAAACAAGGAATCCAAATAGGAAAGTAAAAATCACAATTCCTAACTCCACTGGGAAATACAGCTCAGCCCAATGTTCACACGATTTGGGGATCTTTGACCTTGTAGAAAAATCATTAAAAATATATTTTAGAAAGATAAATGTCTTATCTTTCCAACCATATATAGCACGTAACTTGAAAAATTCGGAAAGGCTTCCGTTTCTTCACATTCACGTAACATGTACGAAACTGTCCTGTCTGCACGTGGGCTAACTTTACTTGTAATAATGTACCAATTGGCTCGGTAGAAAATTCTAGAAAAATCATAGATTGAACTTCAAGATGTTAGCTTTCATCTCCAATTGGTCTTGCGCTAAAATTCCTCCGAAAAGTTGATTTTCCCTTAAAAACCTTCTAAGAGCGCAGAAAAGCTGAAAATCAGAAAAATAAAGTAATAAGCCCTTTTTAAATCTAATTCTCTTACAAAACCAAAGTAAAAAGAGTACATAAATGAGTATATTTATGGACTTATCAAATACCCACAACTTAGATTTTGCTAGTCCTCGAGCAAAACAAAACGAAAAATAAAAACAAAAGAATAAAGACTCAAGACAAACAAACAACTAAATTCCCAATATTGATCTCAGAGATAATTACCAACGGTTAACTAACTTCCAAGAAATAAGCAACATTAACTCAAGGCATTATCAAGGGGTTAACCAAACTTTAATTGAACAACTTGGAGTGTCGTGTGTGAAATAGCCAACATTAATATTAACATGACTTATGCTTCACAAAAGTTAAATAACCAAATAAGAACAAGCTTTAACTTCAATTCTCACCAAGGATGTTCACTCCAATGAAAGCACTCGAAATTTGACAACGTAGTGTCACTCATATATGTGAGAAGAATCAAATCAGTACGATGTACTCACATAAAATAAAAGCACAAGACAAGAATAAAAGATCTCATGGAAAGATATCGCATACTTGAAAACATTTAAACCATCCGACCATAGTCCTTACACACCTATTCTCCACATGAGGAACCACACTTCTCCTTGGATCAAGTAGGACTTTCACTAAGGTTGTAATAGGGCTTAGGGTGATGGGTGAAACAAGAAAGAGACATAGATGAACAAACGAAGTCTAAGGGCTAAGTAAAGCTTTCCATGAAATTATAACATCTTGCACTTTAGCACACAATTTTATCTTGATACTATCTTTATTTATTTATTTATTTAAAACTCCATTAGCTTTCTAATCAACCCATGTAATAAGTGTTAGGCCAATAACTCCCAAGCTAGATAGCTTTAGGGTATTAAGTGTAAAACACTCCTCGGGCTTAAAAACTCGAGTTGAAAAGGCTTCGGAATCAGGCCTTTTTTTTTTTTTTTTTTAAAAAAAAAAAAAATAGTATCATATACACATGATTGAACAATTTGTGCAATTCTCCCTTAACCATGAAAGTGCTCTACAAAACTCCTTAGAAGGGTGTAGGATAAATATGCAAAAGGTTCAGGTGAAGAGAATTGGGTAAAGAATGATAAAGGCTTACATAAAAGGCACAAGGGGTTGACTACGGATAAAATTGATATGGGTTGGCTGGAAAGGCTCAAACGAATGAAACAATGCCTATATCACTTCCTAGGATCCGTGTGGTTCATGAAATATGCCTCAAATAGATAATGAAAGTAGTTCTAGCAAACAATTTAAACATCCTCAAGTACTTGACCAAAACAAAGAATAATGAGATCACAACGACTTGTAGACATGAAAATTATAGAATAGTATATAACACTCAGGGAAGAAAGGTATAGGCTCAAAAGCTCACATAATAAGGGTTGTACAAGTCTACACTAGCCTTATTTGGGAATTTAAATCATGTGAACTCCAATCAAAACTCATATTAATATGGCTATGTGCAAAAATATTTGCCAAGTTTAATCACAAAACTAAGGTTAACACAAGGATAATGTAAAGAATTAATATCATGCTCACAATTCCTTGCAAGTTAATTGTCAATAAAATTCAATCTCATCATAGAATTGGGAAGTGACTACTACAAAAAAATAAAAACTAGACTCAAAGTTAAAGAAAATATTTTTAGGTTTTTATGACATTTTTCTGATTTTTTATTTTTTTATTTTTTTAAAAGAAAAAAACTGAAAACAAAACAAAACAATAGAATAAAAACTAATTAAATAAAAACCAAAAGTTGAAGAGGGATTGAAAATCAATAAACAATGCTGCAGTTCTGACCCAGGCGCAAAGAATGACATGTATCTCACAAAATACTTGGCCAAAGTTCACGTTCTTCATATGGTTGGATTCAGATCGAAAAAACAAAGAACGCAACGTGGGCCAAAATACAAAAGCAGCAGCAGAAAAGGACATAATTTGAAACAAAGACAGAGGACTGCTGCAGCATACATTATGAAACCAAAGAACTCAATCACCCACAACTTAAAACAAACATTGTCCTCAATGTTAAAAACAAAGAAACATAAGTCATGCAAATTCATTTAAAGAGAGAGAGAGGGGTGTGAGAACTTCCCGGGTTTGTGTAGATGTATGGATGAGCAAAGCGTAGAATACGTCGAAATGAGAGAGGATAGACAATGAGACGAACTCAAACACCCACAACTTGTGTCTTTGAATGCCAACGGACCCGTAATAGCTCCTTAAAGTCTCGGAATGCGATGAAATTGGAACGAAATTGAGCTGGATATGTAATCATGAAAATCTGGAAATCTAACTTTTAGCGACGAAAAATCTGATGAACACCGTCGCTAAAACCTCTTTGGTGACGAAAAATCTTCAAATTCTGGGCAAAACAGCAGCTGCCTTTTTTTTGTGTTTTAGGTCCTTTTTTGAGCTTCAAATCGTCCTAAAACATAATGTAGGCCACCGGAGACCCAAACCTGGTCCAAATCATCAGAATAACCATTCTAAACATGTTGGTGGCATCAGATTGACCTGAAAAACAGCAAAAAATAAATTAGGCAGAAATTCTAGTTTTGACCAAACTAAGAACATAAAAGCTATTTTTCTGTTTTCTGGTATCTAAACTCAGCCAATGACCAAAAACACCTCTGTAACACGTTTGAAACATGCTGCAAACACCCTAGGGCTATAAAAATGCGAAAATTTATCTTTGGAACACAAAATCCATAGTTTGAAGACACAAAACATAACAAAAACAAAAATATGAAAATTTACGAGAAATCACACATAAACTAAAAACAAAGACGAAAACAAAAGTTAAGAATGCTTGGGTTGCCTCCCAAGAAGCGCTTCTTTATAGTCGTGAGCTAGACACTGTTCTTTAGATGATTAATCAATAGATGGGGGTGGTGCATCCACGTGCATGCTCTCTTTTCCAAGCTCAAAAGATTCATAGTATGGCTTCAAGCAATGTCCGTTCACTTTGAATATGTTTCCCGTCTTGTCATTTTGAATCTCAACTGCACCGTGAGGGAAAACATTAATAACAACAAAAGGACCGTACCATCTAGAACGCAACTTACCTGGGAATAGCCGGAGGCGTGAATTGAAGAGCAAGACTTTCTGCCCTATTTCAAAGGTCTTCCTTTGAATGGCTTTGTCATGAAATGCCTTCGTCTTTTCCTTGTAAATCCGTGCACTCTCATAGGCATCATTCCTCATCTCATCCAATTCATTCACTTGGAGTCGCCTTGCATCTCCAGCCTCTTTCATATCGAAATTGAATTTCTTGATTGCCCAAAATGCTCTATGTTCAAGTTCAACCGGAAGGTGACATGCTTTACCATAAACCAAACGAAAAGGAGACATACCAATGGGGGTTTTGTAAGCTGTCCTATATGCCCATAATGCTTCATTAAGTCTCAAACTCCAATCCTTTCTCGTAGGGCTCACGGTTTTCTCCAAGATTTGCTTGATTTCTCGGTTACTAATCTCCACTTGTCCACTTGTTTGGGGATGATAAGGTGTCGAGACCCTATGTGTAATTCCATACCGCTTTAAAAGTGCCTCAAATGACCTATTGCAAAAGTGAGTGCCTCCATCGCTGATAATGGCTCTTGGTGTTCCAAACCTAGAAAAGATGTTGTCCTTCACAAAACTCAAAACAACTTTTGAATCATTAGTCCGGGTAGGAATTGCTTCCACCCATTTAGAGACATAGTCAACAGCAAGGAGAATGTAAATAAAGCCATAAGAGGAAGGGAATGGTCCCATAAAATCAATGCCCCACACATCAAATATTTCAACAATAAGGATAGGCGTTAAAGGCATTTGATTCCTAGAGCTAATGTTACCGGTTCTTTGACATCTATCACATGTGGAACAATAAGTATATGCATCTTTGAACAAGCTAGGCCAATAAAAACCACATTGCAATACTTTAAGGGCTGTTTTCTTAGTACCAAAATGTCCACCACATGCAGATGAATGACAAAAGGTAAGTATAGAATTAAATTCAGATTCAGACACGCACCTTCTAACAATCTGATCTGGACAATATTTCCATAAGTATGGATCATCCCAAACATAATACCTACTTGTTTTTACAAGCTTATCCTTTTGAGCGCGAGTGAGATCCTTCGGAATCAGTTTTGAAGCCTTATAATTGATAATGTCAGCGTACCAAGGGTCCTTGGCTTCGAGGGTGAAGAGTTGCTCATCGGGGAAACTTTCACGTAGAGGAAGCACGTCCTCTTCTTCATTGGATCCTTGCGCCAGCCTACTCAAATGGTCAGCCACCACGTTTTCACTCCCTTTCTTGTCTCTAATCACCAAATCAAATTCTTGAAGCAAGAGAGTCCACCTAATCAGTCGGGGCTTGGCGTCCTTCTTTTGGAGGAGGTACCTAAGCGCTGCATGATCAGAGAATACAATTACTTTAGTGCCAATAAGATATGATCTAAATTTCTCTAAAGCAAAAATAACAGCAAGCAACTCCTTTTCTGTAGTTGAGTAATTCAACTGAGCATCATTCAAAGTCCGGGAGGCATAATAGATGGCATGTGGTACGTTGTGCACTCTTTGTCCAAGCACGGCCCCCACTGCATAATCTGAGGCGTCACACATCAACTCGAAGGGAAAATTCCAATCTGGAGGCTGCATGATGGGAGCAGACGTCAAAAGCTCCTTAAGCTTGTTAAATGCAGCCAAGCACTCTTCATTAAACTCGAATTCCACATCTTTGCCAAGCAATCGACATAGGGGCCTTGATATTTTTGAAAAGTCCTTGATGAAACGCCTATAGAACCCTGCATGTCCTAGGAATGACCGAATCTCCTTAACGGTTTTGGGGGGCAGCAAGCTTCTCACAATGTCGATTTTTGCCTTGTCCACTTCAATTCCCCTACTAGAGATAATGTGACCTAATACAATACCCTGCTGTACCATGAAGTGGCACTTCTCCCAGTTGAGCACTAAATTGCATTCCTGACACCTTTTCAACACTAAAGAGAGGTTGTGAAGACAAATATCAAATGAATCACCAAAAACTGAAAAATCATCCATAAATACCTCTATTATCTCCTCTACCATATCAGAAAAAATGGACATCATGCAACGTTGAAAAGTGGCAGGTGCGTTACATAAACCAAAAGGCATACGCCTATAAGCAAACGTACCAAATGGACAGGTGAAGGTGGTCTTTTCTTGATCTTCTGGAGCTATAGCAATTTGATTGTATCCGGAGTATCCATCCAAGAAGCAATAATGACTATGACCTGCAAGACGCTCAAGCATTTGATCAATAAATGGTAACGGAAAGTGATCCTTACGTGTCGTGGTATTGAGCTTTCTATAATCTATGCATACTCTCCAACCCGTTTGAATTCTTTGAGGCACCAACTCATTGTCTTCATTCTTCACAACGGTAATTCCGGATTTCTTGGGAACAACTTGGACGGGACTCACCCACTTGCTATCCGAAATGGGGTATATAATTCCCACGTCCAAAAGCTTCAAAACTTCCTTCTTAACGACTTCTTTCATCACCGGATTCAGCCTCCTTTGGGCTTCCCTTGTAGGTTTCGATTCTCCTTCCAAAAAGATCCTATGCATGCACTTTGTAGGGCTTATTCCTCTGATGTCTGCAATGGTCCAACCTAGGGCAGTCTTGTGCTCCCTTAGAACTCGAATTAGTTTGTCTTCTTCGGATGCACTCAAATTAGAAGCAATGATCACAGGCAGCGTCTTTTCATCACCTAAATATGCATATTTCAAGTTCTCTGGAAGGGGTTTTAGCTCAACTTGTGGTGCCTTCACAATAGAGGGAACAAGCTTATTAGTAGATAATGGAAGAGGCTCAAAAATAGAGTTAATCTTACCTCTTTGGGGAGGCAAGGCCTCAAGCATATTCACAGCTTCAAGTACAGCTGTGTTCCCTTCTTCATTCACAGTTTTGGGGCTTTGGATGAGTGCCCTCTCCAATGGTGTCTCTTCTTGTGATGCATTAAATGTTTCTTGTACCATTCGCTCAAGTACATCCATGGAAAAACAAGCATGATCATCATTAGGATATTTTAAAGCATCAAAGACCTTAAACTCCACGGTTTCCTCATCGAATGCCATTGTGAGAGTGCCTTCATACACATCAATTTTTGTCCTTGCTGTTCTCATGAATGGACGTCCTAGAATCAATGGAAGGTCTTTTTCAGGAATAGGAACTTCCTCCATCTCTAGCACTAGAAAGTCAGCTGGAAAAATTAGCTCATTCACCTTGACCAAAACGTCTTCCAACACTCCCTTAGGATACTTGATTGATCGATCAGCCAATTGTATGCTCACGGAAGTCTTCTTAAGCTCACCTAAATTTAAAGATTCAAAAACAGAAAAAGGCATCAAATTAATTGAAGCACCTAAGTCTAATAAAGCATGTTCAAACCTTTGATTTCCAATGAGACAAGGTATAGTAAAACTCCCTGGATCCTTTAGTTTAGGAGGTAATTTACGCAATAGCACGGCTGAGACTTCTTCACTTAAGGCCACGGTTTCATGCTCCTTGAACGTCCTCTTATTTGTACAAAGTTCTTTGAGGAATTTTGCATATCTTGGAATTTGTTGGATTGCATCGAGAAAGGGAATGTTCACTTGCACTTTTCGGAAAGTCTCTAGGATATCCTTTGAAACTTGCTCCTTTTTTGAATTCAAAAACCTACGAGGAAAAGGAACCTTCGAAGTAATTGAATGATTCACAAGAGAACTTACCTTAGAGTTGTCGCTTGGAACCGTAAGCTTGGGAGAGGGGGCAGCCACTGTTTTGGTTGAATTTCTCTCCTCATTGTCATCATTTTCCACTTTTTTTCCACTTCGAAGAGTAATCGCATTTGCGGTGTCATGGCCTCCATTAGGATTTGGAATTACTTGGCTTGGAAACTTTCCTGGCTCTCTTTGACTCAAGGAGGCTGCAATTTGTCCAACTTGGTTTTCAAGGCTCTTGATTGCTGTAGACATTTGTGCCTGTGTTTGCCTTGTTTCCTGCATAAAACCCTGAGTGCTTAATGCCAAAGAATTAATTAACTCTTCTAAAGACTTACCTTGCCCATGAGGTGGTGCAGGTGCATTTTGTTGAGGAACAAATTGATTTTGTCGAACTGGGGCTGTTTGCACATTTTGGTTGTTCTTCCATCCAAAGTTAGGGTGTTGCCGCCATCCCGGATTATAAGTGTTAGAAAATGGATCGTTTCTTGGCTTTTGTTGCTGCATATAGTGTGCTTGAGCCATCTCTTCTCCATCACCATACAAACTTGGACAAGACTCCGTAGGATGTCCGGGATTAGCACACACGGCACACACTTGTGCTTGAGGGATTAATTGCTTAACAAGGTTAGTCAAATTAGCTATTTGAGGACCAATATCACTAGCACTTACCTCATAAACACCTGCTTTCTTTGGGGGAGCTCTCCGGTAATTAAACTGTTGAGAGTTTGCTGCAATGTTCTCAAACATCTCCTTGGCTTGAGTAGCACTCTTGTTCATCAAACCTCCTCCACTAGTAGCATCAACCATCATCCTCTCCGAATCAAGTAATCCCTCATAAAAGTATTGCATAAGTAGCCAATCTTCAATTTGGTGATGAGGGCACGAAGCTAGGAGTCTCTGAAACCGATCCCAATACTCATGAAATGATTCTCCATCTAGTTGCTGCACTCCCATGATCTCCTTCCTAATATGGTTTGTCTTTTGAGCTGGAAAGAACTTTGCAAGGAACTTGGAAGCCAATGATGTCCATGTGGTGACAGATGCACTAGGTAAAGAATAGAGCCACTCCTTGGCTCGTTCCTTGAGTGAGAATGGAAATAAACGCAATCTGATTGCCTCATCACTAATCCCTCCATTGTGCATAGTCGCGCACACGGCAAAGAAATCCTTGATATGTATGTGAGGATCATCCCCAGCCTTACCATAGAATTGCGGCAAAAGGTGAATGGTGCCACTCTTGATCTCAAAGGTGGTTGTAGTGGCTGGATACGCAATACAAGACGGCTGGTCCAATGCTTTAGGAACTGTGAAATCCTTCAAAGGTCGGGTGAGGTTGTTGAGTTCCAACTCGTCTCCCATCTTGATTGGAAGTGTATCTTGCTTATTTTTATCTCGATGGAGATAACGAAGTGTGTTCTCTAGTTCATGGTCGTATGGTATAAGCTCGTGACTCTGCGAACGACGACCCAGCATATACCTGAAATTGAAAACAAAACTCAATTAGATTGAAAATCCCCGGCAACGGCGCCAAAAACTTGTTGGTAAATTTTAACAACAATATTAAAACCTTGCAAGTGCACAAATCAAATGATAGTATAGTAAGCAAGCAAGGGTCGATCCCATGGAGATTGTGATCTAAAGAGATGTTTATCAATGTCACGCAATGAAAATCAAAACAAAGGACTTCCAAACACACGCCAACACCAAGGGGGGTTTTGATTTGTTTTTGTGAATCAAACAAAATAAGGAAAAGGAAACAAAAGAGAATTTAAATTAGAGTTTAAGAGAAATTGGTTTAAAATCAATCAAGAACAATAGCTAGGACTTACTATCCACCTCCAAACAATCAATCAATCCTTAAACAACAATAGATAATCAATTTCTAGCAAGCATATGATGACGACACTCACAACAAGATCATGGCATTTGACTCGAGTTGTATGATTCTCTCTTAAGTGTATGTAAAGTGTATGGCATTTACATCAATACGTGTATACAACATGTACGAAACTGTCCTGTCTGCACGTGGGCTAACTTTACTTGTAATAATGTACCAATTGGCTCGGTAGAAAATTCTAGAAAAATCATAGATTGAACTTCAAGATGTTAGCTTTCATCTCCAATTGGTCTTGCGCTAAAATTCCTCCGAAAAGTTGATTTTCCCTTAAAAACCTTCTAAGAGCGCAGAAAAGCTGAAAATCAGAAAAATAAAGTAATAAGCCCTTTTTAAATCTAATTCTCTTACAAAACCAAAGTAAAAAGAGTACATAAATGAGTATATTTATGGACTTATCAGCTTTTGACTTTATTACGTCGTTGGAAAAGTATTACACGTCGGTTACGCATTTTGTATGTTTGTTTTTTTTTTTAATTTAAGAAAACCTCAACAAATTTTTACATTATATATTATAGACAAAATTTGTACATTATACATAAATATCAAGTGTTCAATAATTCCCCTATTCCAGGTGAAGGCAAACAAACTCTGCCCATTCATTCCGGACTTCATCAATTGCTTCTTGGGGGTATGGCTCTTCCTGTTTTCCCTTGGCATACTGCATAAACAATGACTATTAGGGTTTATAAATAAAAGGAAATTCAATCACAGACGACCATAACCGACGTAGTATATCTATTCAACGACGGTAATTTTACATGATCGTCGTTGATAATACAAAAAACGACGTAAAATGTTTGAAGGTTATTTCTTCTTACCTTCTTCTCAAACCCCAAGGAAGGATCCATGATGATGTCCCTCATGAAGCGCATCACGTAATACCCGCATTCGACATTGCTGGGTTGCTTTGGTGTGCCTGACAGAGTTTTCCAAATGACTGCCTTACGGCCTGATCTTGCTATGTGAGAATTATAAATTTTTATAGCACTGTTCACGATGTTTTTGGCCTCTTCATCGACCACACGATTTCCTGGCAGAGGATCCAGAAAATAGACTGTTTCCCTCTTTGCTCTTACAAGCAGCAAGATCCAATGACGGCTGCACAAAATTAATATAAAAACGACGGTTATTTACAAAAACGACGTATTATAATATTTCACACGACGAAATAAAGTAGCAATCGACGACATTATATATTTATCACGACGATAAATAACTACCGACGTGGTTAGTCGTTTCAAACGACTCAATAAAATAAAACACCGACGTGGTTAGTTTATACGCTGTCATTTATTGAAAATCATAAAAACAAAATCCTGTTAAGGAGACTAACCCTGGACTGTAAGGCATCAGGAAAATCTGTTCACCGTCAGTCCTCTGAAGTCGAGCTGCTACCAGTCGTGATCTGTCAGCTATTGTGCCAGAGCTGGCACTAACTGTAGCAGGGTCGATAAAGCCAACCATTGTGCACATATTTGCTTGTTTCAAAACATCGTGTAAGTACCTAAATATATAAAATAATATAAACAAGTCAGCGCAAAAAAAACACACGACGGTTATGTATAACAAAACGACGTATTATAAGGTTTCACACGACGTACTGAAATAGACAACGACGTTATAATATATTTATCACGACGGTACATACTAACGACGTGGTTAGTTAGTTAAGACGACGCAATAAATAAACCAACGACGTATTATTTTAGAATGACAAACCTCATATATACAGCAATGACTGACGACGCAATAAATAAACCAACGACGTATTATTTTAGAATGACAAACCTCATATATACAGCAATGACTGTAGCTCCTATTTCCTCCATGCCTGCAAATTGTGTAATATCTTCAGGCAAGAGGAAGGTATCGCGCTCTAGACCAAACACCTCCTTATCAATTGTAAAGTGCAGGGTCTTATCCTGAGGCACAAGTGTCGTTTCCACATAACAACAAAGGGTTTTTAAAGAAGATGGCGCCTCCATATTTGAATAATCAACAACTTTAATAACCTGTTTAAAGAAATAAAAAAAATGACGTGGTAATTCAATAAAAACGACGGTTTAAGGAATAAAACGTCGTCTGAAAAGAATTTAAACGACGGTGAAAAAACCGTCGTGGTGAATAATTTATTACGTCTTAGAAAACAATTCCGCCGTCTAAGTTGTAAACAAACGACGGTTTAAAGAAAAATATTGACGTCTGGAATTTTGAAAAACAAATAAAAAAGGCAAAGTTATGTGAACATACCTGGTCGTCATCTTCTTTCTCCTTTTCAACTTGTTTTTCTTCTTTATTCTCTTCATCTATTACGTCGGAAATGATTAACTCCGTCGTCTAAAAACCACAAAGTTTTAAAAATAACGACGTTTAATGGCGTGTAAAACAAGTAAACTAAATACGACGTGGTATTGAAATACAAACGACGGTTTATTTTAAAATCGTCGTGGTATGTATTTCAAACGACGGTTTTATTAATAATAACGACGTCTAATGGTTTTTAAAAAAACAGAGAATTCAAAGTTCAGATATGTTACCTTTTCTTCCTGATGTTTCCCATTTTTGGCAGTATCATCCTCAAAATGCTGGGATCTCACATCACCTCCAGAGCAGCTTGCTTTGTCAGACATTGGATTTTTGGGACTTTGGCTAATTCTGGGTTTAAGCATGCTTGGATCAAAATTGGGAATTAATTGGGAAAGCTGACTCAGGAAATGCTCCCTCTCAGCCTCTACCAATTGTTTCGTTCTAGCCTCCATCCTTAAAGCCTCTTCCCTTGCCTTAGCCTCCATCTTTTTAGTCTCTTCTTGAAGGAGAACTCTTAAACTGTCCTTCAAACGGTCGTCAAAGCTCACTCTCTGTGGTTTGGGTAAATTGAAATATTGCTTTGGTGAGATCCCAGCACCTACTCCTCTGACTCTGCCTGGATGCTCGGGGCCTAAAGCCATGGTCAGCACATCATTGCTGCCAGATACGGTGACTTTGCCTTCCGAGACTTGTTTTTGCAAATCATCCTAAAACAAAGATATATAAAAAAGTAAGAACAAAAACACACGACGGTTATTTATATACAAACGACGTATTATATAATTTCACACGACGCAATAACATATAAATCGACGTTATTATAATTTATCACGACGGTAGTTATACCGACGTGGTTAGTTTTTTAAAACGACGAAATTAATAAACCACCGACGTCTTATGCTTTATTTACAGATAACAGAGGGATGATTCAAAATTCACACCTTTAACGACGTTGTTTAAAACATTTCGACGTAGTAATTTAATACAGACGACGCGAAAATGAACCACCGACATCTTATGCTATAATTACAGAAAACAGAGTTGTGATTCCTATTTAGACCTTTAACGACGTGTTTTAAAAAATGTCGACGTGGTAATATCATTCACACGACGCAAAATATAACATAAGACGTAATAAGAATTATTCACAGTTTAATAAAAATTTAAAACAGAGTGAGTAGGCTTACAATTAATTTTGCTTTCTCTGCCACCTTTGGATCAGGGATGTTACCATGTTTGTCCTGTCTAGCTCTCTTCCATAAGGTAGATCGATCAATTTCTACCCCAGGCATGGTTTCCTCCAATTGATCCTCCAAACCAGCATATCCTTTTCGAGACAATCGATGATTGTACTCGAGTTTCTCCCTAATCTGTGCATGTTGAGAATGCACAGACTCAAAATCTTTGGATAACCTTGAAGCTACAAAGGCATCCCATTGTGCTTTCTCTATGAATTTATATGTTTCAGGGGGTTGGCTTAATCTCTCCCTGTCATTGGTGTATGGAAGGATATAATGCCTCGTTAGTGTAGACTTGAAATCTTTCCATTTCTTGGCAGCAGAAGCTAAGACAGAGTTCTTGCCCCCTTGACCTACCACAAAAGCAATGTCAACTGCTTCCCAAATCTGCTCCTTTATATCCTTGGGGATTTGAGCCCATTTCAAGTCCACAAGTGGAACTCTGGAGCGTGCCAACACACCAATATAGGACTGCATCTCACTATGTGCTTGGCCAATTCCTTTCCCCCTTTTATTGTACTCAACAATTGGCCTCAGTTTCTGAAGTTTTCTCTTCACAACACGAGGCATTGTGCTCATACCTCGACCAGCCTTTGAATCATCAGAGATTGTTGTCGCGCTGGTTGGTTCTGTATCAGCAGATGATGAAGCAAACTTCATCTTCTTCGAAGACTTCATTATCTTCGAAGACTTCTCTTGAGGAGGTACCATTCCAAGCTCCTTACCTCCATTTTTCTTGGAGCCAGAATCCTTACTTTGGTCTTGGTGAGAAACCATTTTTACAGACAAAACTGCAAGTGAAAATATTTCAAGAAAAGATTAAGAACACAAACGACGGTTATTAATAAAATACGACGTATGATATGATTTTAAACGACGCAATGAAATAATATCAGACGTAATAAATGTTTAAACCAAGGTAATTAAACAACGACGAAATAATTAACTATAAACGACGTGATAATTAACTATAAACGACGGAATATTTATATAACGTCGTGGTATTGATGTTCACACGACGTCAGTAGTAATATACCGTCGTCTATATAAGGATCCAAAACCCTTCTTTCTTTCTCTGTGAATGTTTGATTGCAGATTTGATTTTTCTGAACCATGATTTTTGTTTTCTAATTTGATAAAATACAAGGCCAAGAAAGAAAGTTTTTGAATCTTATATAGACGACGGTATTTTAATATGACGTCGTGGTATTAACATTCACACGACGTAAAACAATAAGATACTGCCGTCTATATTAGATACCAACCCTAATTTGTTTTTCTTTATATTTTATCAAATTAGGGAAAAACAAAAACCATTGTTCAGAGAAATCAAACCTGCAATTAAACAAGCAAATAAAAAAAAGACTATAATTTTAAAAACAACTTTGTCAATTTTCAGACGACGCTAGAACGACTGACGAACCGTCGTGGTCTACATATTTAACCACGTAAATAAGAAGCTACCGTCGTCTTATTTAGTTAAGGTAGTTGTCTTCAAAGTTGGAAACTTTCCCTCTTTGTCTGTATATTTTATCGAACTTGGAAAGAAGTAAAATGATTTTGGCCAGAAAAAAGGTAAAAAGATTTTTCAAACAAAAAACGTATGAGCATGCAAAACAGCAACCAAAATAGTGAAAATGAAAGCTTACCTTTTGCGTGCAATGAAAGCAAGAGGAAGACGATCGATGTTTAAGTTCAGAGACGACGAAGAAGACGAGAGGAAGACGATGAGATACTCTGACAGTGCTCTGACAAGGAAAAAAGTCTAAAAGTTTTCTCTGGGAGATTGAAATTTTAATCGGGTTTGGAAACAGTGCATGTGTAAGTCAGGTAGACGAAAAGTTGCTTACATATAAAACCATTTCAAAAAAATAATACGGCGGTTACATATAACTACGACGTATAAATTACAAAATACGACGGTACATTTAACTACGGACGTGGTAAATAAGTACGACAGTAGTGTTGTAGGTACCGTCGTAGTAAACTCAAAAATTAAAGTACATAAGTAATAACTCGCGTCATGGTAGATCATTTAACACGTCGGTTTTATTAATGTACCGACGTGGATTTCTGTAATATACGTCGGTCATACCGACGTTGATTTTACAATTTAAACGGCGGTTTTTTTGTAAGGACCGCCGTTGGTTTTAAAAATTTATTCTATAAATTTGTCGCTTTCATTCATTTTCGGTTTACATGTAGGGTTCTAAGTTCTTCCTCTCTCAGAGACACTGTCTCTCACATCTCAAAGACAATAATTTGGATGTCTTTCTCAAAGAGAAATTGAGCTTACTCGCATCAAATCTATGTCCACAAGAAGAAGCTTGTCAACTAGCCTTCTCACTTCCTTGATCAAGCCTGATAGGACACTTAGTGCTTCTGAATACTCCTTGCTTTCCATCAAAAGAGATGCAAGCCTGGCCTCCACTCGCTGTCGAAGGAAAGTTCGCTTCTCAGGGAAATCTGAAGATCAGATGTGCCTGATCCTCTGCTTGATTTTCTTGGCTAAGAAGATCCGTTAGATTTGTGATAGCCTCTTCCTTTATCCGTAGAGCTTCAGAAGAAGAAGATGGGTTTCAAGAATGCGATAAAGAATAGAAATGGCTTCAGAATGCGATAAAGCATGAGCAATCGAATCAGTGCTTTGAACTATACTTTGAACTATACAAGTCAATGCTTTGAACTATACAAGTCCTGCAGAAAGATAAAGGACCAAACTGTTGAAGAAACTGAAACTGTTAAAGAAACCCTAAACTAACACGACGCAATATTTGTTTTGCGACGTGGAATCTTTTCATTTAACGTCGTTAGGTTTAATATAACCGACGTGGATTTGAATTTTTAAATTATGAATAGAAATTTTTTTCCCGTGACCTTTCAGTTTATTTTTCAATTACAGTGCGTTATAAATAGAGTTTTTTTTCTGGAGGAAATTTAAAATGAAGGAAATTAATGTTCTGGAATATGTAAAGTTTCTTTTTTGGATGACAGATTTCAATTCTTGTCATTAAGTAGATCTACCGACGTAGGATAAGAAAATAAAGGAAAAAATTGTTAACAAAAATTCTTATTAAGACGACGGTTTAAATTAAAGGTACGACGTATAAAATGAATAAATACGACGTTAAATTTTATAGTACGATTTAAAGATAACGTCGTAGAACTATACGAGAATGACGTCGATATATTTATATTTTCCGTCGTTGTACATTAATTTAATACGGCGATATTTTGTATTTTAAAGCCGTGGATTTGTTTGTAATTATACGGCGTCTTATACGAAAACCTCGTCGTGTTATTTTATGAGTAAAAACGGCGGCTTTTATTGAAATCGTCGTCTTCACTTTCTACGTCGGTCGATTCATAACTTCTGCCGTTATTTGTTGGCTTTGATTTTACACTGCGAAAATCTGTTTCAAATAGACGTCGGTTTTTTAATTAGGTACGTCGTTGTTTTTGAACAGCCATTTGAATCTCCATTTTTTAGTTGTCTAAGGTGGTATTACACGACGGTGTTTTTAGAACCGTCGTCTTTTTAAAAACCACGACGGTTTTCACTTAGACCGTCGTTGTTTTCTGGTCGTCTTTTTCACTTTTTGTAGTAGTGGTTGTTGTTCTAGCAACTGCAGCATATGTATCAAAATAATTTGTGCCTTCCTTTTGTGTAAAGCCTTTGGAAACCATAGCGATGGAGGCACGTTCAATTGAGGGGTTTGATGTTTGGAGCATCGTTTCCCCAATCAATTTCGTCTCTTTGTGTCCATGTAGCACTAATCGAGCACTTGTCCAGTTTCCATCAACGATCACACTGTTCCATCTTTTCATGTATAAATAGACTTTCCTTAGTGTCGATTAGAAGAACTACCACATTAGTTGCCTTTTCTATCTCTACCCTTCCTAACAAAATGGATTACAACCCTACTGATTCTATCCCTTGAGAGAATGACCTATCAACCTTCTTTGGTACTCTGATGCAGAATGACCTATCAACCTGCTTGGAGGCAATTATTTCAATGTGCAAAAAATTATATATCAAGATTGAATGTGATGAGTTTGGGGTTGGGAAAGAAGCTGCAAGGATGGAGTTTGAACTTAAGTGGATCTAGGATTAGATTGGGATTGCAACATTAATTGAAAGTGATAGGGGCACGTCGTTTGAGGGGTTCGATGTATGAAGCATTGCTTCCCCAATCAAGTACTCTATCTCTTTGTGTTCACGTAGCACTGATCGTGCACTTGTCCAATTTCCATCAACAGTCACCTCGTTCTATCTTTTCATGTATAGATAGACTTTTGAACAGACGAACTCGTCATCTTAATTTCCCACTTTTATTCTTTCGCGCTCGCACACTCATTAGTATGACTTTAATCAAAACTACGGAAAAATGCAACAGTAAACAACTTTGTAGTAAGACAATTTAAATTAAGCGTGTCCCATTTGAGTTATTTCATTTATTATTATTATTTTTGTATTAGTAATCAATTTAAAATTAAAGAAAAATAAAATTTGTGTAATTGTGTCCCATGAAAATGAGCTAATCTTTATTTAAAAGAAAATTTTCCCTTTAAAGAAATTGAAAGTACGGCCTCAAAAGAAATATCTCTGTAACTTTCCCAAGTCTGAGGGTTAAATTGAAAATATGCTAAACCCGAATTAACCAACTCCTCTTTAAAAAGGGTCCCAGCCCAAACGGAAAAGCTCATTCAGTTATTCATTTCCCGCTCTCGCACACACTCAGAAGAAGAGCGAGCCAGAGAGAAAGAAAGAGGATGATGAGTGCAATGAAAGGGTGGGCCTTTGCTCTGGTGGTGATCTTCTCTGTGCTTCTGTCATGGAGCATCCCAAGAGGCGAGTCAGAGAGAGCCTTTCTCTCTTTCTCCTCCCATGAACCACTGGTCAAAGTGGTTTCTCTGGCGTCTGCGGATGGAGGCCAAGATTTCTTCATGGAGATGACAGATTCTGCTGCAACGAACATCGAGTATGATTTCTACCGCGATACATGCCCTGAAGCTGAGACCATTGTGAGGTCTACGATGGCTCAGATTTACTCCCAGCACAAGAATGTCTCTGCTCAGCTTCTGCGCCTCTTTTTCCATGATTGCTTCATTCAGGTATACCAAGATTCTTCTTTTCTTTATCTTTGAGGTTTTTTTTCTCAAATAGCTTTTGTGCTGATTACTCTGGGTCCTCTGCTTTTGATCTTGATTGTACTTTTCTGCATCTGTGTGGGTTTCCTGCTTCTAGTCTTGATGGTTCTTTTCTTCATCTATGAATGGCTTTTGTTTGGATTGCTCTGGGGTTTTCTGCTTTTAATCTTTGTGGTCATTTCCTTCATTCGTGTGGGGTTTTCTCAAATAGGATTTGATTGCTTTAGGTTTTCTGCTTTTAATCTTGGTCGTCCTTTTCTTCGCCTGTGTGGGTTTCTCAAATGGGTTTTGATTGCTCAGGGTATTGGAATCTGATTCTGATTATTCGGATTCTTACCTTCAATTTGATGTTGTTATTGGGTTCTATGAATCTTGAAACTCTGGGTTGTTCTTTTATGGTTGGTTTTTAACACTTGAGAATCTGAAAACTCTTATCTGGGAATGTTAAGCTACAATGCTATAAGATGATTTCGGCATGATATTTTTGAGTTCTTCTGAAATGGGTTTTCGTTTCTTTGAGTCTTTTGTCTCTAACCTTAGTTTCTGTCTTTTTAATCAAGCATGTATTGGCTCTAACCTTAGTTGGGCTATGATTACCTTACGTGGGTTTCTGTCTAATTCTATCTGTCTTTCTTAATGTTGTGGGGTTTTTGAATCAGGGTTGTGATGCTTCTGTCCTCTTGGATCACAGCAATGGGAATAAAAACCATTCCGTAGAGAAGCAGGCTGTGCCAAATAAGAGCTTGAAGGGATTTGATAAAATTGATCAGATCAAGGAGGTGCTCGAAAATGTTTGTCCTGCAGTCGTATCTTGTGCTGACATACTTGCTCTTGCCACTAGAGATGGCGTTGTTCTGGTATGTTTTACTGCTCCTACGAGTCTTGACGTATTCTTTCCTGTTTTAATTAAACAACCTCTAAGGCAAAAATTTCCAGTTTCTTCTCTTTCCATTCCATCTAATTACTATTAGAAAAAAGAACTAAAAGAGAGAAGTAAGAAACCAAAACTGTCACACATTTAGTTCTTCAACTTTTGGTGCTTGTGAATTAGTTAGCTGTTCACTAACTCTTTCGCTGGTAGTTCCTCATTATTTAAGTGGAAGAGCTACAGAGCACTTAACTGTATTATCTGATTGCTTGTTTCAGTATTCTTCTCTGAGTGTTTGTCCTATCTAAAATGACAGGCTGGTGGTCCCTTTTATCCACTTTTCACTGGTAGAAGAGATAGTGCCCGCTCCTATTATGATGAAGCCATGGCTGAGATTCCAAAACCTGATGATAATATCACTCAGACACTTCATCTGTTCTCACTCAGAGGTTTTACTGACAGAGAAACCGTCAGTCTTCTAGGTACTCAACTAACAAATTCTGTTCCTTCTTTTTCTTCATTTCTTTATGTTTTGAGCTGAAATAGATTAATCAGTCTTGACATAATCTTCCCTTCTGATTTTTTTTTTTTTGGTTTTGTTTCATATCTGTAGGAGGGCACAACATTGGGAAGATTGGATGTGAGTTCATTCAGTCTCGCCTTCACAACTTCAAGGGGACAAGGAAACCAGACCCAACTGTTTCTCCTAGTTTCCTCAATGAGATGAGAGTTTTCTGTGAAGACAATGGTAACGAGAAGAGTAGCCAAGGATCACCCATGGCAGCTAACATGGCGTCTCCCATGGCATTCCCCACGACAGGCCCCATGGCAGCACCCATGGCATCATCCCCAATGGCATCAAGGGGCATGAATGAGAAGCCTGCGCCGAGGGGGATGCCATACTTTCAGCAACTGTCATCATCTGTATCGTCTGGGGCAGGCTTTGACACTCATTACTACCAGAGCTTGTTGAGAGGCAGAGGACTTCTCTTTGCTGATCAGCAATTGATGGCTAATGAGAGGACAGCCAGATTGGTGAGAGCTTATGCTTCAGACGATGGATCAACCTTCCGGATGGACTTTGCCCGGGCAATGATGAAGATGTCTAACCTTAATGCACTCACTGGATCTCAAGGTCAGGTCCGATTAGAATGCACTCTAGCTGGCTAGCTAGTTCTTACCTGACAGAATCCGACCGGAGGCCATGATGGAGATGGAAGAAAATTTCTGTTGAAATATTTGTTCCCTCTGGTTGTACAGTAGAGAAACTTTTAGCCATGTTAGACCACATTCATTCCTTTAGCCATCTTTATTAGTCATGTTCATTTGTGAATTGTTAGGACCTGCAGATATATAGCAGAAAGCAAAGAAAGTTTAACTACAGAATATTAATCCCCTTCCCGCCTATGTAGAGTTGAATTTTTCTGATTGTGAATAACTCAAGGACTAGTGTGATTGTTTTCTTTTTGCCATATACAAAATGGGATTTTCTTTTTTCTTTTTCTTTTTCAAAAATCCATGTCCATGTCCGAGACTTCTTAATGATGGAACTCAACTATGGAGGCATTATAATCAGAACAAAATAACTTAAAAAACAAAAAAACGAATCATTTTAATAACTCAAAATGATTAAGTTTGGTCATGTGGTTCCATAGGTTTAGCAAAATCAAATTGAATAATTCAAGGACCAGTGTGATTGTTTTCTTCTTGCCATACAAGATTAGAGTTCATATATATATATATATATATATATATATATATATATATCCAGTCCCCTTCTATTGAGGGATCCCTCAAATAATTTTATTTGAGGGACGCCCTTTAGGGTACCCTACAATTTTTTTCTCAATGATCCAAACCATCTATTTTTTAGGTCTTCATTCATAGATCATCCTTACAAAAAATTAGACAAATCGGAAACCGTTTCGACATCCAATTGTGTCTTACAAAATCAATGAACACGGTGCTTCAAGAAAATGCTAAAATTTCAATAACTTAATTGAGTGGTCAAATGATATCGGATTCAAGTGATTTTTTGTAGAGATGATCTTTGAATGAGTATCTACAAAATAGACGGTTTGGATTAGTGAAATACAATCCGGAGTGGGGCCTACAAGGAGTGTCCCTCAAATAAGCTTATTTGAGGGATCCCTCAATGGAAGCTCTCTGTATATATATATATATATATATATATATATAACTTCCTCTTCCCCAAGGTTCTGATAGTTTTTTTTTTCTTTCTTTTTATAAGAAAATTCCATGTCCAAGTTTTACCAGGAGAGGAAAGAGAGAGGAATAGAATTTCACAGCTGTTATACTACTTCATAGTTCTCTAAAAAAAAAAAATATTACTTTCATAGTTCTCTAAATTTTTTTAAAAAAAAGTTCTCTAATTAAAGGGTTATTTACTTAAATGGTCCTCAAACTTATACCCGATTTACATTTTGGTCCATCAACTAAATTAATCATGCACATGGTCCACAACTCAATTATTCGATCCATTGGTCCTATTGTTACATTCTGTCAATGTTTTCGTCAAATGTAACAGTAGAACCAATGGACCGAATAATATAGACTTTATAAATCATTTGAACGAATAATTTAGTTGAGGGACCAAAATATAACTCGAGTATAAATTTGAGGACCATTTGAGTAAATAACCCTAAAAAACCAACTTCATACTAATCTCACCAAATCACACCCAAAATATAAAAACCAATTTTCATTTTAAAAGTTATCAAACCAAACATGCATGGATATATCTAAATTATATAAAATGGATTATGATGGAAATTATCCAACCAAAAAAGAAAAAGAAAACCAGTTTTCATTATAAAAGTTATCAAACCAAACAGGTAGGATATGGTATGTATATCATCACCGGATAATTCAACAAAATCAACTTCATTACGCATCTGTGTTTTCATTCTTTAATATCGAATACTTTTTGCCTTTTCTTTTTTCCAAATTTTTAGTTATTGAATATTAGAAATTATTTTTTGGGCCTAAAAGCTAGGAAGCAAAGAAGTCCAACTTAAGTTGTGCTTAAGTCGGTTTCCCAAGTCTATATAACTAGACAGAACCTTCAAACCTTTTCATAAAAATAGAAAGAAAAAAAATCGTTGGAGCAGTTACATTCGAGACTTCTCACCCTAGTAACATAAGTCGATGTTCTTTGCAACACTTTCTTTTTCTTTGAGATCAAAGTTAGGAGAAGGAGTTGCACCGAATTTCGAGTTAAGTTACTTTCGGTGAATTTCAACTTCATTTCAACTTCCCTCGACAAGAAGCATAGTTAAGGTAAATATGCACAACAATACTGAGTGTTTCTTATTGCATGATTCACAACTCAATTTGATGTTGCTATTGGTTTCTATGAATCTTGAAACTCTGGGTTTTTCATTCTGATGTAACAGTTTCGTTTTTTTTTTTTTTTCCTGGTTCAAGTTGTTCTTTCCTGGTTTTCTAACGCTTCGGAATCTGAAAACTCTATCTGGGAATTTTAAGAAGCTACCCTGCGCTCATTTAGGTATATGATGCTTTTGACATGATATTTATGAGTTTTCTCAAATTGGTTTTGATTTCTTTGAGTCTGTCAAAATGATTAAGTTTGGTCTCGTGGTTCCATAGGTTAAGCAAAATCAAACTGAATAACTCAAGAACTACTGTGATTGTTTTCTTTTTGTCATACACGATTAGGGTTCATACATCATTTCTTCTTCCGCAAGGATTAATTTCTTATGGTTTTTATCTCACCAACACACCCAAAATATAAAAAATATATATGATTAAAAAAAAAAACCAGTTTTCATCTAAATGAAAATGGAACTTGAAAACAAAAATGGTGTACTAGCCATTTTTGAAAATGTAAATTATGTGTCAACCTTCCACTTTTATTCTTTTATTCTTTTTTTTTTTAAGTCGGATAAATACAACATTTAAATTCGATCAACAACAATCTTCTCATTTAAATTATCCAAACCAAAATATACAAAAACCAGTTTTCATTTTAAAAGTTATCCAACCAAAAATATTATATTTTCTATTATTTTCATTATTTTAATATTCTCTTTTCCAATTTCTCTTTTTATTGAATATTTTGAGTAGACATTGTTTAAGTTTCCGATTTTTTATCATACATTGCTTTTTAGGTATAACATAAACAAGATGGGGTGATGAGCTTTCATTTTAAGCTGTTTTCTTGCATCCAACTTCTCGTTTAGATAACTCACAACTTACAACTTAGTCTTGACATATTCTTCCCTTCTGATTTTTTTTTTTTGTTTTGTTTTTGTTTGTTTTGTTTCATATCTGAAGGAGGGCACAACATTGGGAAGATTGGATGTGAGTTCATTCAGTCTCGCCTTCACAACTTCAGGGGGACAGGGAAACCAGACCCAACTGTTTCTTCTAGTTTCTTCAATGAGATGAGAGTTTTCTGTGAAGACAATGGTAACAAGAACGTCTCCCATGGCATCCTCCACGGCAGCCCCCATGGAAGCATCCATAGCATCATCCCCAATGGCATCAAGGGGCATGAGTGAGAAGCCTGCGCGGAGGGGGATGTCATACTCTCAGCAACTGTCATCATCTGTATTGTCTGGGGCAGGCTTTGACACTCATTACTACCAGAGCTTGTTGAGAGGCAGAGGACTTCTCTTTGCTGATCAGCAATTGATGGCTAATGAGAGGACAGCCAGATTGGTGAGCTTATGCTTCAGACAATGGATCAACCTTCCGGATGGACTTTGCCCGGGCAATGATGAAGATGTCTAACCTTAATGTTCTCACTGGATCTCAAGGTCAGGTCCGATTGGAATGCACTCTGCCAGTCTCTAGCTAGCTACTTCTTACCTGACAGAATCCGACCGGGGGCCATGATGGAGATGGAAGAAAATTTCTGTTGAAATATTTATTCCCTTAGCCATCTTTAATAGTCATGTTCATTTGTGAATTGTTAGTATGTGCAGATATATAGCAGCAAGCAAAGCATTCCCCCCTTCCCAATGTAGAGTTGAATTTTTCTGATTGTAAATAACTCAAGGACTACTGTGATTGTTTTCTTTTCTTTTTCCCGTATACAAGATTAGGGTTCATATATCATTTCATCTTCCGCAAGGATTTTATTTTATCATGGTTTCTTTCTTTTCTTTTTTCTGTACTAATGGATACACCAAGAGACCACTTACTTTATTAAAGTTGACTGACCGTTGACTTTCTTTGTTTTGTTTTTAAATAAATTGTAATTAAAGTTGAATTACAATTTTATCTAACAACAAAGACTCTTTATAATTTTTATTTTTATTTTTTTAGAGAAATTTACATAAATACTACATGTCTAACTCTGTTAAACTTTCCATTAACTTTAAGGTCAATTCCTTCAATTCACTATAACTAAAAAACCTTAGGCCCGTTCGGTAACGTTTTCGGAGAATATTTTCTTAAAATATTTTCAAAGAATGAAAACAAGAAAACGAATTTGCATTTTCAGGAAATGAAAATGCGTCTGGTAGATTAATTAGAAAACATTTTTAGAAAACAAAAACAATGAAAATGTGTCTATTAGTACAATTTGAAATAATAATATGTGAGTTATTTTTATGAAAACGTTTCCCATAAGAATGAAAACAACTTTTTTTTTCTGTTTTCAACAAGTACACATGAACTTGTTTTCATATTTTGTTTTCAACAAGTACACATGAACTTGTTTTCATTTTATGAAAACATTCTCAGTGTTTTCTGTTGTTGGGCCACCGAACATGTTTTTGCCTCATTTTTGTTTTTTGAAAATGAAAACAACCCCTTAAAACGTTACCGAATGGGCCCTTAACATTTTTTAAAACTAACAGAATTTATAATTAATAATTAATAATTTTTTTTTCTTTATGAAAAACCTAACCTAAATCATCCCACGGTTTCTCCCATCCCATCCATCAACAATTTTCCCCCTTGCCTAGTAGACCCCTCCCCTACTCTCTACATACATCATGGCTTTTGGGGAGATGGATTTCATGGATCTTCAAACCTCTAAATTTCCTTTTTAATATTCATACAATGAAATTTCATTCAAAAGTCAAAACGGAAACACAAGAAAAACCATACAATTAAGGGCAATATAGGATACAGAGAAGCACATCAAGCAAGCCTCCCAGTAAATCAAGCCACCACCAACATAATACCAAAAAAAGAAGCTTAATTGGTAGGGGCAAGGATTCCCCTGTCTAGATAGTACCATCAATAGTGAGAGAAGGGGCTGATTAACCCATTTAAGTAATGCACCCTCGAGTTGGCCTTCAACTCTTCAACAAACTACACCAAATATTTTATAGATTCCGTGGAGAGAGATAGAGATATGAAGTAGGGTGTATGCAGAAGGTGGGGAGGCTACTGGGCAATGGGGAAGCATTTGTGTTGGAAGGGGTGTGGAACAATAATTAGGTTAGGTTTATTATTTAATTTTGTTAGTTTTAAAAATGTTAAGTCTTTTAGTTATTGTGAACTGACAGAATCGTCCTTAAACTTAACGGAAAGTTTAGATATAGATGGTATATTGCAACTCTATAAAGTTCAAGTGGTTAATAATAAAAATTAAAAATTTAGATAGTAATGGTGCACATACCTAAAAGTTCAGATGATATTTATGTAAATTTTCCTATTTTTTATATTTCTAAATTGGATATAATTGGAAAATTAACCAAAGTTTGCTTTCCATTACACAATGTAGAGATGAGAGAAACGCATGCTAGTCTGAATACCTATTAGTATTACCAGTCAATGAAAGATTGGATTTCTTCAAAATACAAACAAAAAGAAATTAAAAAAAAAACTTTAATTTTAATTACCAAATGCCAAAATCCACATATGGAGTCTCAACTTGTACATGTTACATGTATGACACAATTTGTTTTTTTTTATTTTTTCGCTTTTGTTGTAGAAAGCTTGGGGAAACCTTCTCCTTCTAAGTTATGCGAATTTTTAATTTGTCCAGGGTGTATACCTTTTTTCCATTCACCCCCTCCTAAACTAAAGGCTTTTTTGTATGGGTAAATACAAGTCTAGATGACATGAGAACAGAAAACACAGCACAGTACTAGCTCTTGCATCTTTTCACAATGTTGGAAGAGGCTCAAGATCGAATCTCCCGTCTCCGTTTATAAATAAAAACTGTAATTAATATAACACAGCAGAAGATTAAGGATTAGATAAGGAGAGCATCAATGTTGATTAGGAAACAAAACTTGCTAGTGCAAGCTTTAGCAGAGCAAGAACAAAGACACAAACATCATATTAGTACCTGGCCAGTGCCACCAAGGCTAATGGGCTGGACTGGCAAGATTTTTTGACTGCTGTTATCCTATGGTTCACGTTCAAACTGTTTTTCCAAAAAACTAACACCCATCTCAATATCTAATAAAGTTCAACAGTCGAAAATGAAATCCAAATTTTCACAAATTCCTTCCTGCATATACATCATGATTGCTTTAACTTTTTAAGCTCCATCACCGGACACAAGGGCATCGATCAGATCACCATCTTCCATTCCAAGCTGCACAAAGTTAAGTCGCAACTAAGAATCAATGGACACATCATTGAAAACAGAAATATATAGTGCTTGACTTTAAACTCCACAAGAAGCATAACTTTTGTTCAAACTGGCCTTGATGCATCAAAGGGCATCAGCTAGTAAAGTAACAAACATTTCACCAACAATTAAATTACAGCTTACGGTGATCTATCACGGATTCGATGCTAGTCGAACCTAAGCCCTATTGGATGTAACACAAAGCCAACAAGCTATAAAGGGTAGTTTAGCTCTATACCAGTCATGATGCAAAATATAATCCCCACTTTGGAGAAATACAACAATAATCTACATTATCAACTACATGTAATCCACTACTAATTGCACCGAGCTCTTTCGAGTTAAAACTGTATATGTAGAGATCCATTGAGCATTCTCCCACCCAAAAGGTGATTAAGTTGGAGATAATATTTAGTTTACGCTTAGACTTAGTAGTGCGTTCCTACAAGGCCCGTGCGTGATACAACTCTAGCAACAATGAAATTTATTTTCATGATTAACATTCTAAGTAACTTTTATGAACTTTTACCTGCTCAGGAGTTTTGTTCTTCTCGAGTCGGACGCTATCAAACGTGAATTCTATTGATTTGGGGTCAAGGGAACGATTTTTACAGAATGCTTCCATGAGTTTTTGCAGTTTGGTGCTTCGTTTAACCCGGAAAAAAGTTTGAACTCCATCCTACACGTGGATCTCATCATAAAACAAATGAATCCCATTAAACTACAGTGGATCTATTTATTCTAAGATGTGGCATAATAATTCAGTGATAATTTGGTGATATTCAACAGAGAAAACATGAAACTAAATCAGGTACGGCGAGAAACAGAAACTAATTTGGTGTTTCCTTTCCAGTACAGATTGGAACGGTGTTTTAGTCAATTTATAATCCAAATTTTGGCTAATGTTGAAATGTTTCTCGGAGAGAAAAAATATTTTCTCTATCTTATTAGTTCTTATATAAACCCATCAACCCCAAACTCCCAGTAACCCTAATGGAAACCCAATTTCTTCCTTTCATTTGGTTATAGGAAAAGGAAAATTTGAAAGAAAAAACTGAAAAAAGAAGGTTAAAATTTTTCAATTACACCACATGCAATGCAAGGAAAAGAGTGGGGGAGAATCAAACCTTGTTGAACTGAACTTTGAGACGCACAGTGTCTTCATCAGATCGACCTCCAGACATCTTAAGAGCTAGGGTTTTTCTTTTCTCTGTGTTGTGTTCTTGTTCTTGGGAGCTTTTTCTGGGGTCAGAAGTTCTGTTCTTGGGAGTTATTTTTTTTGTTGGTCTGAGTTCTGTTTTTGGGAGCATTTTTTTTTTTATTTTTATGGTCAATTCTGTTTTTGGGAGCTCGATCACGCAAAACTAGCTTTGTGTCTTTTCGTTTTTGTTTTGTTTTTTATAAGTTTTGTCTGGAAAGGTACATACGTACGTACATAGCTTTGAAGAGGAGCAGGTGAGGTTCAATCAATGTAATAGATTTGGCATAGTTACGTGCTGCACCCAACTTCAGAGACTGACCCGTGACTTTCCCTCTTTTGGTAAATAAAATTATGACTTCAAAAACATCAATAATCAAGAGTGGAATCATAAATTTTTTAATGAATAGACTAACTAAAGTTATTAGCTTAAAATTTAATGATTATTTTTTTGATACTTACAATTTCTATTGTTTTTCTAGAAATAAAAGTAAACATTAAATCATATAAACCACGCCAGTTCATAGCTCCATATACTAATTTTTAAAAAGTTTTAATATAAACCAAATAGGGTCCTTCACAATGGCGGATCCATGAATTTTTATAAGGGTAGGCTAAATAATTTTTTTATTTTATATAAAGGAGATATATTATAAATTTTTTTTTCTCTTGAAACAAAAATGTAAATAAAATTTTATAAATCAAACAAAGTTACATTACAAGCAAATATAGCACAAAGAAGTACAAAATATAAACAAATATCATATCAAACACTTGTCCAACTTCAAAAATACATGTTCGAATGCAAAAAAAAAAATTTAAGAGATTGCCTTTCGAATCTCATCACGTTGATTGATTGGGTGTTCACAAATTGGAATGCATTTCCTAGGATCCTAGGATCCCGTTCTAAAAAGGCAATATCAAACTCTTTAGATTCAACTACTTGAGATCCGAGTTCAGAAAGTTCCTTAGAAACTGAAGTATCAACATTATATGCATAAGGTGTATCCTTGTTATTGTTACCACTTTTTTTGAAGAATAAATAAATAATTTTTCCTCTCTTTGCCAGTTTATTATCATCATATGACATGATATCATAACAAGAAATACTAAACAACAAAAATCATATATGTTAATTAATAATTCAAGTTATTTAAATAAAACATATATCAACAATCTCCAAAAAATTTCACCCAAACCCTAAATCATAAAGACTTAACAACAACAATTAAAATTAGAAATTGAATATATATATATATAAAAAGAGAAAAACTTACCAACATTGAAGAACCCACTAAAGATAGGTTGGTACAATTTTTTAGAGGAGGAGAGCTATTTCCTCTAGGCTCTCAAGGTTCAAATACGGCGTTTTGGGTGGCTAGAAGAAATCTTTCGATGTTTGCTCTCTGTGGGTGTAGCCCAATATCAGTACAATTAGAATAGCTCAAGTTGGTAGAGCCTTAGCGTGAGTTCTGCTTCTAATCAAATTTATATAGGTTTGGATTGATGTTTATTACTCCCTATATGCTTTAGGAATGGGCTTATTTTAAATAGAAGACTGGGTTATTATTTACTTTACTTAAATTGGGCTATTATTAGTTTATTATATTTATTTGGTGTAGTGGGCTAATATTTATTGGAGTAGGAATAAACTTATAATATTTAAACCATATTTAACATTAAAAATCTTCTTCTAGGCTGGAGCCCACCCCAGCCTAGGCATAAATCCACCCTTGGTCCTTTATGCATTCATATCATACATTAAAAATTGTTTTAGGTAAAAATATTGACTAAGTATGAAAAATGGGTTTTCGGAATAATCTTTTCTCAAGATAATTTTTGGCGGCTTTTATTCCTCACACATCAAATAAGAAAACTTTAGTATGAAATATATATTGACTTAATGAGCCATCACTTTTACCCTAAATCGTATTTTGCACTAAAACCGATTTTTCATATTTTGATCTGGTGAGAATTTGATTTTCTAGTATTTTCATTTGAATCCAAATGAGAGGTACTTCCTTATTTACATTGTAAACTTAAATACATAGAGTAATATAAAAATAAATAAAAGTAAAATGTCAATAATACTTCAAAATTATTTTTAATAAAGGATTTTCAATCTGAACTATCAAGCTAATTGAATTTACAGTCTGAACTAAAAAGTCAACTAATTTAGTACCCGAACTTATTGAAATAGTTAATTTAACCCTTACAGTCAATTTTTTGAATTTCATCCATTTTGCCATCCAGAATGTCACATGTTCTTCACGTGACTTACTATTAGATTATTTATTATTATTAAAAACAAAACTATTTAGAACATTGAAAAAAACTCTCTCTCGCTGAAACCCAGAAAATCTCTCAAACTTTATTATCCATGAAAGTCGCCCATACCCATTAACAGTGACGAACCCATAAATCTTACCTCATGGGGTCATAGTGTAAAAGTTATTTTTTTTTTTTTTAAAGATTAAAATAACATTAGAAATGAAACTGTAGTACGTACATTCATAATTCGTATGAAAAACAACATTACAAGCTACAGTTATCCACGACTAGGTTTCATATTTTGAAAACGTAGCATTATAATAAACTACATTCATAAATGAAACATCCAATAAATCAAAACAATAAAATAAAATCATAATTTCAATTCAATTAATTTAGACTTAGAGTTAGAATTTACTTGAATTGTGAGAGTAGACGCGGCAACAAGCTTTTGGCAGTGGCGGCGACGACAATGGAGCAGGCTGCAAATGGGGGTTTGGGGGGAGGGGTTTTGGGAGTTGCTAGGATCGGGTGGAGGGGTTTTAGAATGACTGGGGGTTGTTTTAATTTATTTTTTTAAAAGACCTGGACCAAAACTCCGTCGTTTTGGCCAGGCCATTTAACAAAAAATTCGATGGGCCCCAAAACGACGTCGTTTTCTCCAGCTCATTAAAAAAAAAAAATTTGCCAAGCCAAAACGATGTCGTTTTGCCTAACGTGTTTTAAAATTTTAAAAAAACACTCGCTGCACTTTTTCTTCTTTCTCGCGCAGGCTGCCATTTCGTTCAACCCAAACAACAAACAAATGGAGGGCATCCATGGGGTTGCACAATCAATTTAAGGAGACCTACAAGCTTATTTCCATGGACCCCATGGGGTTGTTTGACCCATTGACCCCACTGTGGGTCTGTCCCTGCCCATTAACCATGAAAATCTTCACCTTCCATCACAACCCAATCAACAACAACCATTATCAATACCATCTTCTCCATCATTATCATCTTTGTTGTCGTCCCCGTTGTCCTCATCAAGTACAGACCCAATATCAAGATTATTCTTTAGATTCTCTTAACTCTTATCGCTATGTTTTTCCCTCTTTTTTGTGGTAAAGAGGGGGCCAAGCCCAAATAACACATGTTCTTCTTCCTTGTGATTATTTGTGTGGTTTGATTTTAAGATAAATTGATGAATCCATGAACTCAATCATGCTAGAGAGAGAGGAGTTGCTAGATGGATGAGCTGGGATGTGGCAAGGGGTGGGGGTGTAGTTAGGGTCAATGTTTTGAAAGGCGAGGCGTTGAAGTGAGGCGTTTTATGTCTTGTGAAGTTAGGCATTTTGTCTTGCAAATCGAGGCGTAAACCTTGAGGCGATAAGGCGCAAGCCTTTTGTTTCTTTTTATTTTGCTTTTATTATTTTACTATTTTGGTTATATGTATTTGATTTTATTTTATTTAAAATTATAAATTTACCCTTATTATTAAAGAAAAATTGGATGAAATTCAAAAAACTTAACGGTAAGGGCTAAATTGGCTTTTTGATAAGTTTAAGTGCTGAATTGGCTGACTTTTTAGTTCGGGGGGTTAAGTTTGACTAGGATCATAGTTGAGGGGGGAAAAACAACGCTTTAGCCTTTAATAAATGATTTCAATATAAAGGGTATAATGGTAACTTCATCCAATTTTTTTATGGACCAAATTGGATCAAGATTCTCTCCTCATCTCCTTCCCTCCTAAATCAAAAAAAAAATTACTTTTAACAAGGATAGCATTGTTTTTCTATCCTCAGCCAATAACACAATGACACGTAGAAAAGTTATCATACGTGTCATTGTGTTATTGGCTAAGGATAACAAAAATACTAAACTAGACCCCGTTGGCAAGGCTCATACAAAGACGTTAGGATTTAGTGAAAATATGTTTTCTATGGAATTGATTTCAATTGAGCATCATGAACAATTTTATTTATCAAATCATATGGAGTTCATAACTATGATCACTCATGGAATTGGTTAAATCTGGGTTTGAGTTAAAATTCATGTTTCTATGAAAATCTATTTTCTATTGATTGATTTCAAAATATGAATATATTTGGATCAAAACTTATTAGCCTTGCTGTATGAATGGCTTTTTAGGAGCAATGGTCCCTCAACTTACACTCGATTTGCATTTTCATCCCTCAATTCGCAAAATGGTTGTGATGGTCATTCACCTCCGGTTCCGTTAGCAATTTTCATCATGGCTCCACTTCCGTTACAAGAATCTGTTAAAATGAAGGGTAAAACTGTCTTTCAAGGTCATTTTCATTTCCCACCCTTTTGGGTCTTCTTCCCTCTCTCGATTTAGTTGCAGCCCCCACCAAAAAGTAACCCTAAATTGCAAATGTCTTCTTGATAACGGCTGCATCCACTGCTCTTGAATTGGGTTCCGAACTTGTTGAAGCTTGGTGAATAGGGATGTATAGGTAAGATGTCTCAGTCATCATCATCATCAATGGATTCATACCAAAATCCCAATTCGTTGAAGTACTACCATTGTGGGAGCTTAATGAACAAAAGTTATATCTTGCAAGTGCACGAATTAATATGATAGTATAGCAAGCAAATACAAAAGTCATTCCCACAGAGATTTGTAAAGTTTATCAATTAATTCCAAATATGAATACCTTGAGAAAAATAGAAAATAAGAACGAAATATTAAAAATATATTAAAATAGCCAAAAATACGATTACTCAATTTTAATCTAAGTGCCGAAAATTTGAAGGAAGAAAATAAAATAACAAATGTTGGAAATTGGTTTTGAAAATCAATGGATGAATACTAGGTCTCCAACTTCACTATAACAATCCTATTCTAAGTATTGAGTTAATTTTGAGAATAAAGTTTTAATTCGATTCCAAGGGTTTGTTCTTTCGTTATTATGATTATTTGTTTAGCCACGGTGTCACCAAGTATCCTCAATTAAACCCAACTAATGAACCCCATAGCCAAATTTAAAGGACAACCCATTAAGTTCAAGAAGAACAATCAAAAACCAAGAAGTGTCTTAGCTTGAACCCAGGCTTCAACAATAACTCATTCATTCATAGTGCATATAAGATTATGAATGAATCCCTCGCCCAACCTTATCTTAGACAATCCAAAATACCTATAATAGCCAATTACAAGTTTCAATATCACAACTATAATAATGAATGAAACAAGGAATATAAATTGATTAAAGTACACTACAAGAAAATAGGCCTTAGTGGACACTTAATAGTTGACGCTTTTTGCAAAATCATGAACTATTTTACGAAACTCTTAGCAGGTTTACTTGATGTTTTACAAAAAATTCAATTATATATCACTTTCCCTGACACTTTATCAAGAATGTCAACTCTATATCACTTTTCCTTGACATTTTATAAAGAACGTCAACTGTATATTACTTTTCCCTGACATTTTATAAAGAATTTCAATTAAAACCCTTTCATACCTGACATTTTCTAAAATATCCTTAGGAAAACAAGCATGCTAATTCGCGGGTCTTCCTTTCGCTCAAAATTTATCTAAGTGTTTTGCCCTATATTCAACTCCTCTTCCTCTTGGTCACCACATTTTCCCTTCATTTCAAAACCAAAAATATCAGAGTCCCTAAGGTTTTCCACTCTTTCTTCATTTCTTAAATTGGATACATAAATTTTTAAATAATCTGAATATCAAATCTTAGTGGGCTCATGCTCGGCTAGTCGGGGTGGCAACAATTCAAGTGTATTTCTTATCTATCCAAAGTTATTAGTTCATATGAATGTGTTTTTGCCGACTCTGTTCATCTTTCATGCTCTACAGTATTTTCTCTCTATGTACATCTCTCAGAAAGTTTTGTGTTATCTCTCCATTTCTTAGGTACCTGACATGAATCTCACTCAATATCAAGATGCTTCGGGGAGTTGAACCAGAGAGAATGTTGAAATGTGAGAAAAGTGAGTATTTTTAACAAACAGTCAAGAATATTGAAGAGTTTGCTGCCGACGAAGAACTGGGTTTGTGTTCTTTATTCTCCAATATTCCTAATTTTTTCAAGCTTTATAGGTGGGCATTCAATATCTCTACATATATGAACTACAATTAATCGAATTTAAAAAATTTAGCATAATTTTTAAGTAATATAAATTATCACTCTCCAGTCAAGTTTAGTTGACTAGTGGAGTTAGATTCCTTTCTTCTTATCTTTCCCCTGGATCTGAATTGTATTCTTTTTGTCTTATTAGAAAATTAGGATAGTTCTTCTTCTTTTTAGTTAGTGGCGGCAAGGAGTGCCCACCACCTACTCAACATTTTCCCTCAATGAATTTACTACATCTCTTTATATTTAATCAACATATCAATATCATTTTCTTTATAATAAAAAAAAATTCAAGATATCACTATCTTGTGGCACTGTAAAAAAAAAAAAAAAAAGAACATGCAAATTCATCTTTGTTGGATGATAAAATTGATTAGGAAAGGTTCTTATGCTAATATAATATAGGTTATAGGTCTTTTTGTGAACTTTTTAATGCTTTTGTGTTTTAGTTTTTATTAAGTTTGTGATATTATGTTGAAAATCTATGTGTCTTTTGGTAATGTATGGGTGGTTGTTTTGAAATAAGTTATAACTATAAATTGAGATCAGTAGCTTTTTTCTTCTAGAAAGGAATATATATGTGCTCATTGGCAATAGAAATATACTATTTTAATTTAATTAGGATGATTCTATTAAAAAAAACTATAGATCTAGAAGAAATTGATTACCAATTTTAATCATGCTTTTCTGGTATTAGGTCAGTAATTGCAGCCAAGTATTATTATTATTATTATTATTTGTATGAAATTATAGGAAGTATGATTTACAAATTTCTATACATTTCTATTTATATATTGCATTGTAAGATTAATTCTTATCTTAGTAATGTGTGTGACCATTGGTGAAAAGAATGAAGTGGCCCATATTGCACGGAATGTTTTTTAAGTTTGAAATGGATAAAACTTGGATGTCAAGAGAATAAGAAGATAGTGTTAAGCAATTTATTGCGTTTGCTGTAAGTCATGCAAGTAACCCCAAACTCATGAAATGTCCATGCCAAATATGTGGAAATTTGATGTTTAAGACTCCTAAAGGGGTAAGAGATCATATGTTTATAAGATGTGTTTATCAAAGTTATAAGATATGGAGTTGGCATGGGGAGGTGGCTGATATTAGAGGAACAACAAGTAGAGAAGTAAATTTAGATCAGTCATCTAAATACGAGGAGGTCCAAGAAACTTTACAAATGGTTAATGCTGCTTATGATCCTTGTACTGCTAACCATGATTCTTTTAGAAAACTAATTGAAGATGCTAAAAAGCCTTTATATTCTGGTTGCCAAAATTATACAAAGCTATCTTCCTTGATGGAACTCTCCACAACATCAAAGGAAAAAAATGGGATTTTTGACAAATGTTTTTCAGAGTTGTTGAGTTCTCTTGGCAAAATGCTTCCGGTAAACAATGAAGTGCCTATATCGATGTATGAAGCTAAGAAGACGATGATCGCGTTGGGTTTGGAATATAAGAAAATACATGCATGTCCAAACAATTGCATACTTTACAAGAATGAGTATAAGGATTTTTCTTCTTGCCCAATATGCAACATATTAAGATGGAAAACAAAAAAAGATAGTTCACCTAAGAATAGGAAAGGAACTCCTGCAAAAGTGTTATGGTATTTTCCTCCAATTCCGAGGTTTAAGAGAATGTTTCAATCAACACAAATGGCAAGGGATTTGACTTGGCATGCCCATGGAGGAGTAATTAATGGCAAACTTTGTCACCCAGCAGATTCACCATCTTGGAAGCTTATTGACAAGATGTGGCCAAATTTTGCAGCGGAAACTAGAAATCTTCGGCTGGCTCTTTCAACAGATGGCATAAATCCCCATAGTTCTCTTAGTGCCCGTTTGGTATTGCTTATTTTGGGTAATAAGTGATTTTTTAAAAATTTTGAGAAGCCCAACCCATTTGGTAAACTGTGAGAAAATCACTTATTGTTAAAAATTGCTGTGAGAGAAAGCTATAAAGGAAAGCAGCTAATGACGTGCTTTCATTTTCTGATTATGTAGGAATCAGTTTCGAAGAGGAGCTGGGTTTAATGATTATGCGGCAATCATTTTCTGATTATGCATAATATCAGTACCAACAACATTTTTAACAAAAATTTTACCAAACGCCAAACTGCTTTCTCTCACAGCTGATTTCTCTCACAGCAAATCTGATAGCGATTATTTTCACAGCACAGCAATGCCAAACTGGGCCTTAGTAATTGGTACAGTTGCTGGCTGGTTATAATGATTACTTACAATCTTCCACCATGGTTGTGTATGAAACAAAAATTTATGATGCTATCATTATTGATATTAGGTCCGCGACAGCCAGACAATGACATTGATGTTTATTTGACACCCTTAATTGATGATTTGAAAAATCTATAGGAGGAAGGCATTGAAGTTTATGATTCATACAAACAACAATTGTTTACCTTAAAGGCTGTTTCATTATGGACGATAAATGATTTTCCCGCATATGGGAATCTGTCTGGCTGCGTTGTTAAGGGATATTATGCTTGTCCAATTTGTGGGGAAGATACATATTCAAATTGGTTGACACATGGCAAGAAGAATGTTTATACAAGACATAGGCGATTTCTTCCTCGACACCATCCGTATCGAAAACTAAAGAAAGTATTTGGGGGAAGAATTCGAGTGGAGATAAAATATTTAAAAAGCTTAATGGGATTCATGCATGTTGGGGGAAGAAAAAGGCAAAGTTTAAAGCAGCCAGCAACAATGAAAATTGCTTCAAGAAGAAGTCAATATTCTTTGAGTTAGAATACTGGAAACATTTGCATGTTCGTCAAACATTGCACATTATGCATATTTTAAAAAATGTGTGTGAGAGTGATAAGACCCGTCCGACGTCTACCCGATGTCGGACCTAATATCAGTCGACTTCTACTGAAATTTCGACAATCTCCCTTGAAAAAAATGGACTTTACAAAAAATTTTCCACCTGTAAAAAACAACAGAAATAGAATACCAACTGCCAGCATACACAATGCAACGACAAATAGATTACAAAATAGGCATCCGGCCTTAACTTTAACCCTACACGGGCAAAACAAAACTCAACAAAAATAATAATTTAATTCACGGTTGTTCCTAGGTGACACCCTGAGCTACCTACGTACCTTTGTGAAGGATCAAGCCACACGTAGTTCTTATGACAAAAAAAAGGATCACGATTCAGAAACATACAGATATTGTCCAAGTAAAACCAACAATTAAATTTAGGTTCATTCTCAACTTCAATTACCACAAGGCAATATTTCATAAATTCCTTTCTTCCCAAGATTCATAACTCAAAACCATTTCCCTGTAAAAACTCACATGTACTATGCATAACTCTTTTAAAACTAACCGTTTATTCTGATCTCAAATTACTATTCCAAAATCATTTCTTTCCCGCAACCATACCCTATCCAAGGCGTATATTGCAAAGCAACATTGTTCAAACATCATGACAATTATCACACATGTGTAGAGCACTCACCATACACATGCTCAAGAAACCCCAACCCGAAAATAAATCCACATATTTTTCCACATATATAAATAAACAAATAATATATATATATATATATATATATACACACACACATCCCACACCATCATCATGTACTAGGGGAAAACATTTCAACTGGGGGATTGTTTCACTAGACCACATGGAAGATTCCTCAACAACCATGTGGTTAGGGAACAAGCCATCCTGACTACCGCTCTACAGCACACAAGCCGGAAAATCTAATGCCACATGTGGCCAATCAAAGTCCTACACGCGAAGACGGTCAAGGCCTATGGCACACTTGACCAAAGGTGCTTGAATCTTTACCACACGCTGAAAAATCCAACGCCACGTGTGGATTACGTAACCAGGGAAGGTACATATCATAGTGCACATCATGTATTGAGGGAAAATGATCCAACACGGGGAACCCACACGCTGGAAAATCCAACACTACTTGTGGGTACAGTAACTAGGGAAGGTACATATGATGGTGAGATTCACAAACCATATTATATAATATAAAATAATATACCCTCCCTTAATTCAATTTTCCTAAATTCTCAATATTCCAATGTACCCAAATATTTATTAATAGTATAGAAAATAAACTCTCAAAAGCATAAATTTCATAAAGACCTAAAATATCATTCAAATAATAATCAAAACTTGCTTATACATGCAACTTCCATAAAATACTTTCATAATCAAACCCCATATAATAATAACCACGTATTTTTTGTAATTCTCAAGTCATAGTGTAAAAGCCAAAACCGATCTGATAGCATATTTTCATAACTCCATAAACCAAATACTAATTCCCAAACCACTCAGGTTTCCACCATCAAATTCGAATTCCAGGCTCGCACATAAAATATTGTCATTCAACATCAGATCATGCATCAATTCACACCATCCTTATATTCCAATTTATATCACATATAAACACACATATATACATTCATTCCAATATTCTGAAAACAACGCACATTTAAAACAATTGTCCATTCACTGCCTAATAATCATTGCCGAGTCCCAAGAATCGCTTTCACAACCATTCAATCAAGTATCCCATAATCATATATTCCACAACTCTAAATATTTTCATAAACTTCAAATATCAATATAATATCCAATAACCACAAAATACTATAATCCACAATTAAAACTACAATAAGAGTTCATAAATCCCAATAGTCAAGATAATCAAATAAACACACGCATAACATTCCATCCTTGAAAATAATGATCATTAAACACAAAGTGTGGGTACCTCACTCGAGAGCATACACTGATCTAATTAATAAGCGTACCCAACAACAAATTCTAATTCGACACTCAAGCTCTCGAGTCTCCAAGTGTGGGCAACCTTTAAGAAGGTTTATAAGGTCATTTTAGTACTTTTTGAAAGGTGAAACTATCTCGGAAGACTCAAGGTCAACCGAGGGGTCAAACTTCCTATATTGGTCAACCGGGCCTACGGGGCTCACGACCTCCAATTTCTGATCCAAGAAAATTCTTATGCATTTAACAATGTCCACTAAATAAGTTTTGCAAGTTTGGTCTCGATCGAGCGGTTGGATGTGAGCCAATCGCACGATCGAACATGGCTCGCTTCACCTAACTCTAGCACCATTGATTCGAAGTATCCGAGACTCCAATTCTCGATCCGCAAGTTCTTACATGATCCTAGAAGTACAGAGAATAACAGAATTAAAATTGGGACCGATAGAGCAGTCTGAACCTACCGAACTCGGATACCACATAATAGGCGCAATATCTGTTTGATAGTCAAACAACAACAAATTCCAAATCCGAGCATACTGTCATGCTCAAGACGACAAGGGGGACATTTTATAACAGAATGGGCCGCCTCCCAGTGGCCCACCCACCGCCACCCACCGCAGGCAAAGCTTCGGTGTCTTGAGAAAATTTCAACGATTGAAAAATTCTCGAAACACCACTACAAAACAGAATGCCTTTAGCGAGGGTATTTTGTGGTCGCAAAAAGCCTTTTGCCGTCGGAAATTCGCTTTTCCGACGGCAAAAGTTCATCGGAAGTCGTCGGTAAAACGACGGTTGCAAATACTTTTTTTTCGACCATTCTGTCGGAAATAATGTATTTTCGACACCCATATTTCGTCGATATTGCTTATATTTTTATCGGAAATAGATTTTCAAAACAACCATACAAATTCATTTCCAACAATAAATGTGGTCGCAAATACTTGCGCACCTGTCGGAAATAATTTTTGATCGAGATCTATTGTTCTTGCCATACTATTTTTTCGACCAATGACTATTTGTCGAAAATAGTATTTCCGACCCTAGATTACTATCTGTGATAAATATAATTCGTTGGAATTGTGCTTTTTCGACATGGAAGCTTGTCGAAAAAATGTTTTTCCGACTACATTTATAAGCATTAAACGTACAAATATTTTGTCAAAAAATCTAAATAATATTTCAATTGAAAAATTGTTGTTCGAAGAATAGTGTATATCATCATTAATAAAAGACAAATGTAATAAATTACAAATATTCATTACAATCCTAAGCTATGTCCTATATCACTAGTCCCAAAGTCTACTTCCAATCGAACATTAAAGAGTTCGAATGCATGCTTCAGAGCTTCCTTTGAATCTTCGCTAATGATGGGCTGCTGCTATTTCCCATTAACAATAACATTGTTTGTTTATCCTGTCAAAACAAGAACAGAGCTAGTTCTGTTTCCAAAACAAAGTTTCAGTCAATGTGTAAAATCAAATATATCAAGTAAGAAGACAATACATGACAGACAGTAATGAAATAAGAACAGAAAAATAGATACACGCACGGTAGGTGCCTAGGCAAACCTCCTTTGCAGATACAAAATCCTGAAGAGACACCCTTCCAGATAGAATCTGCTTCCATTGACGCTGTAAGTATGCTCTAACCTGTGTAAAAAACAAAGGTGATCATCTAACCGTGGAAATCAAGTCAACCACCAGTAAAAGCTATTTTAAGGAAAAAAAAAAACACTCAGGGCAAATACAAGATATCCATGAAACTAAAGAGGTAACATGGGAACATGGATTGACCCACAGGCAATTGACATAAATAGACCACATACAACAGTCTAAACTCACGATAAGTCATTATGCCTAATCAAACACACAGTAATGAAAAAGAACAAATCAGAAGAATTTACTGTATCCTATTATTACCTTATAGGATGACCATGTATAATTTGACTGATGCAAGGAACTCACCAGATAGATCCCAGCACACAGAAAGGATAGGCTTGGTATGTCCCTGCATTTCAAAACCCGCATTCCAAGTAATAAGTTTGAGAAAATATATGGTTAGGATACCATAAGGAAATAGTTCAAGAATTTGTAGAGGAACATCAAACCCGCATTATATCAGTACCTAATACAACAGAAATACATGCTATAAGAAATTTTCTGAAGTACTTAATTCGAAGCCCTATTTTAGGTATTGCTCTTTCGAGAGTACATTACAAACCCAAATATTTTAGCCATTAAAGGTGAGCAACAGAAAATAAAACATGAAATAAAGAACCAAGACCATCAACAATCAATCCAAGTATGCATAGAATAAATAATTGTCAAGGCAAAGATCTTAATAAATCTGGAATACCAGAAAGGCTCAGTGAAGTATACCTCATCATAGTTGATGCTTCATGACAGAACCTGTACAACCAAATCACCGCAAGTAAAATGCACAATTGACAAATATGCATTTTCTCTGCTACCCAAATGAAATCTGAAACAAAAAGTGACAAATTAACAATAGAAAAGACCACATGCCTTGAAAATTGAAAGACATTTACGAAATACCAAAAACCCATATGATAATTTATACCAAAAAAAAAATAAAACAGAGACATGAAAAAGAGACTGAAATCTAACTAATTGAGACAGAGGACAGAGAGACAGAGAGGGTGAGATCGGGAGAGAGACAGAGAGGGTGAGATCGTGAGAGAGACGGAGAGGGTGAGATCGGGAGAGAGACGGAGAGGGTGAGATCGTGAGAGAGAGAGACAGAGACGGTCAGAGGCAAATGAAGATGGATGAGATGAGAGAGAGACGCAGAGGGAGAGACAATGACTTAGTGAGAGAGGGGGATGAGAGAGAGACGCATAGGGAGAGTGAGTGTTGGAGGCGGCTGCTAGGTTTCTGAAATTGCCCATTTTTCACTTTTGCTGGTGAAGAAGGGGGAAATTTGAGTTTTGGCTGGAGTTATTTGGCGGTCAATGAAAAATGAAAGAGCTCTTCCCCACACCAATTCTCAAATAAATAAAAAAGAGTTTAAGTCAAATATCCAAAAATATATATATATAATAAATTAATTAAAAATCAGAAAAATATACTGAAAATTCATAGGAACTCCTTGTGATATTTTCTTCTATTTAAAGCTCCAAAATTATAAAAAAAAATTTCTTCATCTTATGCGTTTTTACTCCAAAACCTACTCTCACCTTCTCCAAGTAAGTTTTTGTGAAAAAAAGTGCATAGAAAAAACAAACTTGGGCAGAAATTGGCAAAAAACAATTAGGGAAAATAAGCAAAAGGACAGGTGGCGCATGTAAGAAGCTGCCACTTGTCCATCAATTCAATTTAATATAAATTTTATATGATTTAACTCTTAAAAATCATAATGAATACATTATATGATTTAACTCCTACGAAGTCTTAGTGACATTCTCTTCCTCCTAAAGCTTCAAAAATCGTTTGTTTTTTACTTATAAAAATTTAGAGTGACAACAAAAACTCAAATTAGTTTGTGTAAACAAACCAAACACTAGTTAATGTTTGATAACCTAACACTCTTGCTTCTTTGATCCAATCATTACCATGAACTCAATTATGTGGAATCATGATTTTAGACATCTAAAATCAAAGGATTTTTCATAAGGAGTTCGTATCTTTTCTTGGTGCATTTTTCGGATTTTTATTTAATCTATTATTAATTTTTTTAAGATAAACAACAAAAAAGTAAGAAAAGGGACAGATGGCATTGTGGTATGAGGACGAGTCACCAATACAGAAAATGCACCTCAAAGAAGCTGCCACTTGTCGATCAATTCAGTTTAATATGAATTTTACATGATTTCACTCCTAAAAATCATATAAAATACATTAAAAATCCAAAAAATTCACTGAAAATTCCTATGAAGTCCTAGTGATGACATTCTCTTCCTCCTAAAGCTTTGGAAATCTTTATTTTTATTTTTATTTAATTTATTATGAATCTTTTAAGATAATCATTTCCAACGGTCCCTAATTCTTCTCATAAATAGAAAATTTATTACCGACGACCATAAGTTGCCCTCAGAAATAGGTTGTGATTTACGACAAAAGTGAACATGCCCTCGGAAAAAAGTACAACTATTACCATTGAGTATGAATTTGGTTGTAAATATAACGGCATTTCCGAGAGGACATATTTCTCCTCGGAAATAGTCAAACAATTCCGACGGAATGAGAAACCCCTCGGAAATAATCATCATATTTCCGACAAACATACTTTTTGTCGTTAATAAAGTTGGTGCTAAGTCTTCCCGCCAAATAAATTACATTTCCGACGACCATATAGACTTTTTCCGAGGGTATGTTTTTTGTCGGAAACAAATTTCAGCCCCATGACATATTTCCAACGGACACCATTTTTTGGTCGGAAAAAACACTTTTACCGAGGGAATTTCAGGTCCCTCGAAAAATGTTGGTCGGTAATGACCCTTTTTTTTGTAGTGCACCCTACCATACCTATACTAATAGATTCGGACTAACTAGGGGATCAACTTTTGTTCTTGGACCACGGCCATATACAAGATGGAATTAAGGCATTTTAGTGGTGGAAAGATGCATAGCCTAGCATCATATGTTAAGGTCCACCTAACTTGAAAGTAATGCACCTACATAAAGTGAGAAAGTTCTTTAGTATCCAATGCAAAACCTAATGAGATATTCTAATGAAGACAAAATTGAAGAATGTTTAAGAGTATAAACAATAAAACCCTCTGAAAGAATGGCTTAAAGCTCAAATACCTAACAAAGGTAGTCTTCACTATTGTCTACCAAAACATTAAGAGCATGGCTATGTGGGTGCAATTATTATAATTTTTTTTTATGCATAAACCTTCATGGTAACACTTTAGAAAAGAATTAGCAATAAGAACATAACATATAAGTCTCCATTAGTAAGCAAAAGTAGTACCTTAATTTAGAAAACAAAGGTTTCAAAAACTACATATTTTCAACTTTGATTAACGTCTAGTTTTCAATGAATATCTTGAAAAATACTCCATAGATTTTGACCAATTTTATATTCCCAAAACATAGACATAAAAACACAACTTTAATTCAAATCAATTCCCGAAATTCGTTTTGAAAACTTGTGAAAACTGATGTCTAAAATAGAACACATGTAGAATCATATGACATACTTTCCACTTTTGACCCCTGAGTGAAAATGTGATCATAACTTCCAAACGAAAAATCCAATTTTAAGCTCTTGATAGGAATGGATTCAGCACAAAAAACAGAAGAAGACATCATATGCCAAATCTTCAGATTCCTAACTAGAAAAAAATAATTTTAACCAAACATAAACCTTATGTTTTTTTTAGACATAAAAACAGAGAATGAATAATGAAAATGCTAAAATGAACAAAAACACACTGTCACAACCCGATTCAAGAATAAGGGATATTCCTGAATCAGGGTGTGAGTCATACCATAGTCATAAAAATAAAATACTACGTCCATGATATGATGAAAAATAGAGTCACAAAAAATACAAATTTACTTAATAACACAGAATTAGAGTCGTAATAGCTCGTAGTTAAATACACACTAAGATCTTTATCAAACGGTTGACTACTTACAAATATAAATTAGACAAACCAACAACAAAAACCTATTAGCTTTGTTGAAACCTGCTTCCTCAAACTTCGCCCTAAATCTTGCACAATTTGTTAGGATATGTAATACAGTGGCTGCTTTTGCTTGCTCAAGTTGGCTTGGAAATTTTTCAGGAATATGGGTTCGAACAACATCTGAAAGTTGTCCCACTTGAAATTGTAATTTTCCAATTGATGCTGCAATATTTGGCCGATTGTTTTTATTTTAAAAAAACAAAGCTATGTTTTGGGTTTCGTTCTTTCTTTTTGGCTTTTCTGTGCATTGGCTTCATCTTTGTTTCTGGAAAAAAAAAAAACTGCTTTGTTTTGTGTTTCGTTCTTTCTTTTTTGCTTTTCTTTGCGTCGGCTTCTGTTTTCAAACTTTCTTTCCTTAGAAAAAAAAAAAAGAAGAAGAAAAAGAGCTCTATTTTGGGTTAAGATATATCTTCAAGCGACATCTCCCATGTCTCATTTGATATTTTTACATCCCCCCAAAATGAACTCACACCCGAAGAAAATAGTAGAGAAAGTAGACAAATGTCGACAACAGTAGGTGTTAATAGTAGAGAAAGTAGAGAAATGACGACGGCAAGGTTGTCCGGAATTTTGTTTTCGGTCGACTCCAACGCCGATAAATTTGCACAGCAAGGTGCTTAACCGGACCCAAGTTGTAAATGTTGGAAATCTATTTTGTGTTCTTGTGTTCCCAATTCCTACAAGCTTTTATATGTTTTAACTCCGGAAATATTGTATTTATTTTTGGGAGTTATGGCTTTGAATGGGAATATGAATTATATGTTGTTTACCTGAGTCGGAATTAAATTATTGTGGGTTACTTATTGGTTTATGCTATAGGGATTTCTAGATTCCTCGTGTTACTAGAGAATTTTTTGGTCACATAACTTGATATTCTTCTCTTTTGCTATTTGCCGACTTTTTTGGCATAAACATATGCTTCATTTATGTTGTTGGGTTCTTTCTTATGCTAAACACGTGGGGGCTGGGGTGGTGTTTGACAGAGCATACATTTGAGGTACAATTGTTGCTTAATAGGTTGGATTAAATGTTATTTAGATAAAGTGTCTTTTCAGTTATTTAGGAAATTTAGGTTGTACAATGTTTAATGAAAAAGCACACATTTTAAGTTTAAATAAGCTTGTTTATTGTGTTGTGTGGGTTGTATTCCTTAAGACCTTTTATCTTAATATGCAAAAATCTAATTTTTTTTGCAACAAAAGTAACTCTTGTCCTAAAAGAAAGACTAATCTTAATAGTATGAATAATATTCACAAACTTGTATAATCGATGCCACAAAGATAGACAACTCTATTGTTGAAGAAATAAGGAAAAGGGCAAACCGAAGAAGGGCTGCTAATAAGGGTGTGAAAGATACAATACAGTTACTCATGAATTTTTTCATCAGATTTTTGGGGGAAAGGTCTATGCCAAAAAAATTGTCGGCTTATGAATGTGATTTTGATTCTTAAAAACTCCCATTTTATCGTTGGGTTTAGGAGCTTCCTGTTCAACCACCACGTCGATTTTTCCTTTTTTTCTATTCATATGAGGATGTAGGAGGTTCCACTAGTTTCTCTTTTTCTAGACCGAAAGACAACAACTCGGTTCGGTTCCTTAGGTCTTTGTACAAGTCAATAGATGGAGTGCGTCGCCATCCATAACATTCGCCAAAGGAAGAAAATGTAAGTTTTCACAAGTCTCTGAAATATGTGACAAATAATGAAGAGTGTGGGATTACTTGAAGAGTTTGACCGTTTGTGGAATGGTCGGATGGGTTTTAGGGAACTGAGGTGTAATCCAGTAAAATCTGAACTTCCTATCTAACAGTCGTTGGGTCAACCGAGGTGGTCTCAAGACTATATATATCAACGACTCCATGATCAACCTCACGATCTCCTGATGGCTGGGTGACTTGTTGAGTCTTGGGCATGCTAACATTTGAGTTGGTGGAAGGGTTGGCACTAGTCACCTCCATCTGAATTCGCCAAACAAAGTTAGGAAAATTCAACCAAGATTGGCCAAAAAAAACATACCTCCACTTCAGCCTTAGAAGTAATAGTCTGTCCACCAACCTCTGCCTCAAATATGGGAGTTCAAGATTTCTACATTTAAACTACAAGTTAAGAAAATACTAGGAATAAAATGGAAAATGTGGTGAGAAGAAAACTTGCCGGAGCAATCGAAGAGGCAGCTGATTGTGGCTCGATGGAGGGAGTTGGGTTGGATTGTTTTACCATCCAAGATTATTTATTTATAAATAAAAAATTAAAACAAAAAACTGACCGTACCTAGGGCAATGGGTTCCTTGGGATCTTTCTCGATTGGGCAGGGGTGGTGTCATCGGTTGGTGGATTCTTAACATCATAGCTGGAGGGGTTCCCATCCTCCCCAACATCTGGAAGAAAACATAAGAAATGTTAGCTTCTGAAAAAGTCCAATATTAAATGAGAAATGTCCATAGGTCCAACAATAAGAAATGTTACCTTGCTTAAAACTATAGTAAGTGGAAAAGCAAGCACAACCCCAGAAAGATTCTCTCCATATGGACCTCAGAAGGCTGGAGAAACTAGGTGGTTGACATTTTCTCCCACCAAGCCTTGAAGAATTCAGTGAAGCCGAATTCGGGATCCTGGGTTTAGAAGTTGAAAAGTTTGATCAACTCACGATTAAAGTCCCTCAATGAGCTCAACTCTTTTTTTTCCTTGAATGATATACATTCCAGGAAGAAAAGTGGTTGAGGGACTCAACCATGGGGAATTGAACACCCTGAATGAAACTTATCTGACAACTAACGACAACATGGTAATAAGCCTTGCAACCACATGGGTAATGGTTACCTTTGTTCAACACAAGGCTGTAAAGAAGATCTCAACTAATTAGGATGCTTGCCCAAAACTCTTATTGTTCTTATTTAGTCTCTAAAGTAAGGGTGTTGGCAAGGTCCAAGGTCAAGTAATCTGGGTAATGATGATCTAAGCACATTGATAAGTCGTTGGGTGACCTCTCTAAGCATTTGTAGAAAGTCAAAAGCAATCTTCAACTTGATGCCTAGGCAAAGGGAGGCTAGGGATCAATTTGCCTAAAAGCGAGTCACCTCAGAATGTGAGGTTGGCTGGACCTAACTCTGGGAAGTAAACTTGGTGTCATAGCTAGAAAAGCCAAATCGGGCATGAAGCATTGTATGACATAGGGTCGGGCAAATAATCTCATGAAGTCATCTATAAAGGTAGGCCAAGAAGATGCAAGGCAACTACTTGACCGTCTGCAAGAGCCTCAGCAAAAGGTTGAACTTCTTTAGTGGTTTGGCCCGACTCTGAACAAGTCAAGCACTTGAACAACCACATCTGAAAAAAGGCCACATGCTCTGTGTATGCTACATCATTTGTTGAACCTATTGGAGCTTTGGATGATGACATCGTATAACCAAAGTGGGTTTTGATCCAATTGGTGCAATTTTTGTTGGCCTTGGTATAGTACAATAGTTTGGCTTCAATTTGGTTTTAACAGGGATGTGGGATATTTTCTAAGGTGCTAGGCCTGAGTTTTGGTGCTCCTAATAAAGCCAAAAGTTCCACTCCTTGAATCATCAATGGGCCTCATGAACACTCGTAATCATCATACCACAACCTGCTTAGTAAGTTCCAGGCATTCGCTTGGCTTGGTGCCAAAATAAAGGTTTTTTTGCCCGACCTTAAGTGTTCTTTGGCGTGTTTGTGCTCGAGCTTTTCCAGTATTGTAATGGGCTATGGCCGTGCTAAATGGTGCTTGATGGGACAATAAGCGCGGGTTCGTTGAACCAGTACATTTTACAAGCTTGTTAAACTTCCTATGTGGCAGGTTGCGTATTTGCTTGGCACAGCAGGTGAACCATAACTTGTGCAAGCACATATGACAAATTCTTGCGTACTCCGGTCGGGCTCCTTTCTAGGTTAAGTGTTGTATTGGGCTAGAAATATATTTGGGCCCAACCTTAGATTTTTTGGGCTTCAACAGCAATAATAGAACTTGTAATTTACCTATTATGGGTATATTGTAGGTATATCAACGCCAACACTTTTTTTCTATGAGTATTATACCTACTAGAATATATATTATACATATACATCTATATCATTGGAGGATATTAGGTAATGTTTAAATATAATTGGAGGATATTTGGTATATTAAAATTCATTTATTTGAGCTATAGGAGGTTAAGAGGGAATATTTGAAGTAATTTGTTTCTAGCCCATTATTTATGGGAGTGGAAACATAAATGTGCAGTGAGGTAGTATTCATTTGTCTCAATTAGGTGATTGAAAAACAGTTAGCAACCAAATAAAGATCTAGTGGTAGACAATGAAGTATAGTAGTTTGGAGTAATTGCTCCCTCAAGTACCTATACAAAAAGAGGTGATGAGTAAAGTACATTAAGATCATTGTGTGAACCTGGCATACCAAAATAAGAATGTTAAATCAATATGTCAAATGAGGCTACAACCTCAAGAATAATAGTTGGACGACCATGATGGCCCACATAAGCTCCATGGTCCGTAGTTGGACAATTCTTCCTCCCAGTGCATGCAGTCCAAGCTTCCTAGCATCCCGGGAAAATCCCATTTCCCCCCCTTTCTCGAGAGTCTTGCAAGGTCCGCCTTTGATTTCCAACAGCATCCGTCTTTGTTGGAAGTAAAGATCGGCGTTGGCGACTTGTTATAGGATTCGGTTGAACAACGACGCCCTCATGCGAAATCTCCTTCAGAACTTATCTACATTATACATAGGAGTGGCACAAAAATAATCTCTCATAAGGCGAAGATGGCCAACCTCTCGTTCTCTTGGTACAATCCTTATTCTTGATGATGGACCGCTGTGTCTTGTCTTCTCCGCATTCTTTTTCTGTGATATCTCCCATTTGACAATCATCTCCTCCCTGATTTCATCCTTAGAATTAGAGTCGAACAAGTTTGGTTGGCTCATTGTAGTGTGGTGGTAAAGAAAGATATTTAGATGAAACAGATGATTTTGATGGAGTGATAGTAAATATGGCTTTGATATATATAGAAAAATGGATGAAATATGTAATAAGAATCGGAGGGTCGAGATGAAGATACTTTAATAAAAAAAAATCATATGAAAGCATTTCTTCCCTGAATTTAAAATTTTTACATCAATTTGTTTGGAAATAGAATAAACCTAACACACAATTTTATTTTATTTTTTTAAGTTAACACAAAAACTAATTAATACACAAAATTGTATTTGCATCTTATGATTTACATCTATTCCCATTGGAGGAAAAATCACGTTTACATCTATATATATATATATATATATATATATATATATATAAAGCAAAAGACAGTGAATGGTGAAACTTTCAAAAATCCCGAAAATATCCTTGGTAAACTAAAATTTTAATACGCATTGATTTTAATTAAAGTAGGGTATAATTGTAAAAGAACAATTACGTAGAACTTTAAAAAAATTAAAAAGAAAAGAAAAAAGGTACAGTTAAGTGGGTTCTCTTTCTATATAGTCTAATTTTCTCCCTTTTATGCAAAGGAAGTTTTTGCTTCAACATGCTTTGGTTATGCGCTTCAAGAATATTAGTTACATCAAAATTTCAGACATTATTCTTCATATTTGTATTTGTTAAGCACAATTTGCCACTGGAACTTGAGTTTAGAACCTGGCTTGGTCTTAATAGATTTTCTCTATGGTCCCAAAATTATTTTGAACCAAATTCTGTACAATTAAGTATAAAACTTTTATAGGACAAGGAAGTACTTATTTATGGTATTTATGTGTCAAACAGTTCATATGAGAGGGCATGGTGGATTTGAAAGAAGATCTTGAGATCAGAAGATCATTTTCTCCGGTCTTTGAATTGGATCTTGAACATTTCTTAACACAACTTTAAGTTGTAAATTATTTTTGTAATGCGTATTGGGTGCTAATGGTCTCTGATTTTATTTGTTTAAACTTTTCAGGATATACTTTCTCGAGTTGGAGATGCAAGTAACGGGGTTGGATTGAGAAGATTACATGGTACCGAAAGACCAGATCATTGAAGTGTGAAATTTTTCCCCTTAATATTGTGTTATTAGATTCGAGAGAAATGAAATAGGAATTTCTTTGATGTCTAAACTTTTTGTACCATCAGTAATATGCTAATGCATTGGTGTTCTCATATCTTTCTTATCAAGATTGTGTTTAACTCACATCCATCCCTTGCATATTTTATCTTATTTTAAGTAATTTTTTATTTGCAATTGAACAGAGGCTTAATTAAACCATATGCAAAAGAAAACTATAGAGGTAGCTGCTACACAAGAGAGCAAGTTAAACAATAAGACTAAAAAATATATATATAAATTCAAATAAAATAAAATAAACTATAAGATGACCATGATTAAAAAAATTCTGAGTGGAATAAAAAAGTTGTTTGCTGAATACAATTATCATAGTGATAATATATATATATATATCAATTAGTCAATAAGGAGTGATCATTCGAAATGAGGTGTATAAAGAAGTCCGACTTCATTCGAACTAATAATGATAATTAAAAAATCATAATTTTAATGAGAAAATAGCTTTACAAATACCCACAACGAAAAAGTGAAAGATCTATTACAAACAAATAGGTGGCACAAGTGGTCTTCATTGTTGCATATATTCTTTACTTTATATGTGCATATGTATATATTTATGTACATAATCTAAAGCTACAATGTTGTGTAGATTGAAAGTACTGTTTAACTTAAATTATATGACATTTTTCAATTAATGTTGGATTTGCTTTGGATAGTATAAATGTCACTTTCATCGTGTCCAGTTTCAAATTTACTTTTGTTTTCATCAATTGTTCAACGATAAAGCAATAACACAAGTTAATCGCCTTAGCTCCTAAAATTGATTAGACTAGCCTCTTCGCACACGTTTCCGCTATTGTAAGAGGCTTTTTATAATCACGAGCAGGGGTGGAGCCACAGCAAGGCCTGCCATGGCCCTGGCCCCCCCACTTAATTATTAATCTCTTATAATATATTATAAAATATATGATATAGCAATACAATTACTGCAAGTAGATTAGTGATGGCCCTCCCAGTTGAAGATGAAAAACCTAGTAGAAGTGATTTTGAAATTTTGACCCTTCCATACTAAGAATTCTAGTTCCGCCATTGATCACGAGCACTGCGCGACTTTAAAAGTTTTTATTTATTTATTTATTTTTTCAATTGTATTTTTTTCTTTTATTGTGCTTAAACTGTTGAAACGAGATCTGAAAAAAACATGAATAATAAAAGGAAAACTTTTAAGATGATCATCTAAAAAAACACAATTAAAAAAATATATAAATAAAAAGTTTTTAAAGTCGCGCAACACGTGTGATTATAAAAAGCCTCCGCGCATGCGAAGAGGCTAATAATCATCATGTAAATGTGATTTTATACCCCTAAATTTACCTACAACCATTAAAGTTGCTTTTAACTGTCCGTAGACACGAACTTTTCAAAAGTAGCAGAGACCACACTTGGAAGTGTGGCGGTTGAGTTCCTATTGAAAATTGAAATCAGATAGAAAAACAGGTGTGCGGTTGAGAATGCAGAGGGGTGGGTAGGGCCGTCCGCAATGAATGCCGTTGTTTCCGTTCCTCATTATTTCCCTGTCACACAAATTCAGTTTCTCTTCTATTTCTCCAAGTCTCTGCCATCAGTAAGTACTCACTGAAACTGTAAGCCTCCTGTAACAAGGAAGAAGAGCACATGTCCAATCCCTGTCACTATAAATAGAAACTGGGACCCACAATCGTCCCTCCCATTTCACTCACTTGTCCAAATTTATTACTCTTTTTTTTTTTTTTTTTCCTTTCTTCTGCACAAGCAAATTCCTAACCCCTTTTTTTTTCTCTCTCTCTCTCTTCTTAAGTCCTCCCCAGTTGGAGTTGGAGGAGACTTTTGGACTCCTTTTCTATCTCTATCATTTTTTTTTGTGGGAATTTTGAACTGTGGAGAGAGATTGAGAGAAAATGGCAGAAGAGGGAGCCAGTGAAGTCAGTGGTGCTCCAATCCGCCGCGTCCTTCTCATCTCCGCTGGTGCCAGTCACTCTGTTGCTCTTCTTTGTAAGCTAAGCTTCCTATCTCCTCCTCATTTCTCTTTTTCCCTTATTTATTTATTTTCTTTCTACTTGCCCTTTTACACTTTTCCTTACTCTTTGTTTGGCTGCTGGGAAAATAATAAAACACCCATGATTCGATTCACAATCCCTACTCTCTCTGTGTTTGATAAGTCTCCCCCACCACCAATGACTTCATCTAACATATTCAAGTGTTTGCCAGTTCTCTGTTTTCTTTTTGGAGAAAAAATTTAAAAAAGTAGGGCTATGTAGTTTCTTATGAAGCAAGTTAAGAAAAGCATGTTCGTTCCATTCTTTTAAACCCCCGGTTCGACTTGATCTTTGGAAATTTTGCTTCCTTATATGAATATATGCTAATAAGGGTAAGCCTTGTGCAAACTTAAAGTTGTTTGTTACCCAAAAGAAAAAAAAAAGAAAAAGAAAAAAGAAACAAGCAAATACCTTTGCTACATTCAACTTGGTGGTCTCAGCTATGAAGCAGGACCGAGGTTGCATTGATCTGACCCTCCCAGACTTGCAATGGGGGTTGACACCATCCATTTTCTCATAGGCATATATGCCAACATCTGCTTCTTAGGCAATCTTAGCTTTACTCTGTAACGGTCATAACTCTTTTAGGTTGATTACTTTAGATATACTTTGTTGCTACTTTGCTAGCTATTGCTGTGGTTTCTTTTATTTGAAAACATCGTTGAGGTCATCGTGCAAATCTAATACGGGCACATATTGAATGGGAGTGGGGACTATAATGATTCTGTTCGTAATGCACAGCTGATAATGTTTTTTGCTCCTGGGGACGAGGAGAGGATGGGCAGTTAGGCCATGGTGACGCTGAAGATCGACTTTCACCGACACATTTGAGTGCATTGGATGGCCATGAAATAGTATCTGTTACTTGTGGAGCTGATCATACAATTGCTTACTCTGACTCACGTACACAAGCGTATAGTTGGGGATGGTTTGTTCTCTTCTTTTAACTTTTTTTTTTAATGTTTTATTTTTATGCTTGTCCTTTTTCAAAACTTGGTCATAGAGTGTCTTGTGAGAAATACAACTGTTATTGCTATTTTTTAAATTTTTTGTTTTTTATTAATTCAAACACCATTAACCAAAACATTTCATAGGCGCCAGTGCTCATACTCCCATTTCTGTTTGATTTCATTTTCTTTTATTCTTGTCATATTTCTCAACTACTCATTTGAATCACTTTGTTCATGATTAATTTAAATATAAGAACATATAGTATTAAGGCTGAATAAATCTTATGGAGCAGAGTGAGGCGTCAGTTGTGTACTAAAGTTTTATTGTTATTTATGCTTGACTGGATGCATTTGTAATGAGGGCATCAACCTGTTAAGTGAATTATTATTGTTCAGTTATTTTCTTGCTTTCTTGTAGCTTCATAAGTATCTAGTGTTTTGCTATTTTCCAGGGGTGACTTTGGGAGGTTGGGTCATGGTAATTCCAGTGACTTGTTTACACCTCAGCCGATAAAGGCATTATATGGTCTGAGGATAAGGCAAATTGCTTGTGGGGACAGCCACTGTTTGGCAGTGACGATGGAAGGTGAGGTGCAAAGGTTAGTTGTGTTTTGTAAACTCTCTCTCTTTCTCTCTCTCTCTCTCTCTCTCTCTCTCTCTCTCTCTCTCTCTCTCTCTCGCACACACACACACACACACACACACAGACACACACACACACAGAGTTCTATTGTTTGAATTGTAACTTGAGTTTTAAGTTACAATGTTGTTGAACTATCGACTCGACACCAAAGTGGCCACATGTTTTGCTATCAATATTCTCCTTTGTCCCGTTGCCCTTGTCTTTCCCACTCCTTTGAGCTAGATAAAAGTCATCCAAGGTTTATACAAATACTAATCTAATGATTTGTTTTCGGTTGTTCAAGTTGGGGGCGGAATCAAAATGGTCAACTTGGTCTTGGCACCACAGAAGACTCTCTTGTGCCACAGAAGATTCAAGCGTTTCAGGTGTTGTAGGTTACATTATTTCTTTTGTTCTTTTTTTTATTCTTTTTCTGAGACATTGGTGATCCCCCACTCTTGCCTATGTATTTTAGTAATAATTAAAGCTTGAGTTCTTCAGTCTGTATCATGGAATCACTAGATATTGTCTTATATTTCATGATTGGGGGAGGGGGACCTTGAATGATATATATTATGCAGCCATATGGGTAATCAGTCAGTTCTATGAGGATAGATATTGGAACCTGTAAAAGCTTTAGAAGCATCAGGTGAGAGAGATTTCAGTAACCAAAGTGTTGAATATCCAAAGACTACACTATCAGCGTACCATAACAAACCTTATTCCTCCAAAGAAATTAGGAAAGCACAGAGAGCAAAAATTGAGCAGAATCAGCCAGAAAAAGGATTAGAGATTGGTTCTTATTAATGTTGATGTTCTTTTGAGCTCATTAAGCATATTACAATAAATATTGCACAAGTTAATGAACAACAAATCCCATTTGTCTTGAGGGTAAAAAAATTACTGATTGCCTAAATTATTGCCTACCTTTGTTGAAATAGCGGTTCAAATTCGTTTTCAAATGCATGGAGAATATCCGGGGACTGGTCGGTGGCAATGGGGTGACCGGATGGGCAGGGTGTGTTTGTGAAGTTTTTGGCACTCAGTACAAACTGACTGGTCAGCCCCGTGGGATTAAGTTTCCTGTTTTGTAATTTGAGCCCTATCTGTGTTTGTTATAGGACTCTTTGTTCCATTGGCTTGGGTAACTTGTTCTAGTGGAACTAGGGTTGTTGTGCAATGCTTTGGACCACCAAGTTATGATGGGTTTTTCTATTTTGTTTTTCTTTTTCTGTTGCTGTGTGTCTCAGAGTTGGTGATTCATAATGGTGGTGCGCCGTTCTTAATTTTCTTGCCTTGATTTGTTAGTTTGGCTCCATTCCTTTCTTAAGATATTGAATAACTGAATCCATCCGCTTCATTAGTTTCCACAGTGATTCCTTCTATAGGTTTCATGCTTCAAACATAACACTTCTATTGGAATGATCCTGATCAAGTTTTACCAATCCTTTGACACTGAAGATGCCTGGCCATCTGCTTTGACATTATCTTCTCTTGGGATCTACTGGATGTTCAGAAAGTTCAACTTTGCCACTCATTTCTTTGCCAACTATTGATCGGCTTCCATTTTCTCACCTTTTGTCACATATTCGTTATTAATTTTCTGTCACATCAGAGTGTGGCTTATTGTTAATGGCCTAAAAGTCTAGTCGGGTTTCATATTCTATTTTTTTTTTCCTTTTGGGGTTATGATCAGTGTTCTTGCATCTATCCCTCTTGGATTAGTCTAATTGTCAACATAAAGCTCCCATTAATTGATTTACTTTTGATCACAAGCTGTGGAACTTTGGATCAGGTTACTTACAGTGTTTGGGGTGGCGTGAGTTATGCCAATAAGTTGGTATTCTTTGATGGTTGTGGATGATATGGGTGGTTTTTAAGAAGATGAATACTCTTTGGAGTGCAGTTAGGCTAATTTTTGGATAATTTTAATGGAAAGAAACAACCAAAACATTTTAAACAAGGTGGAGAAGTAGATTTCTTATGGCCATGAGTTAAATTTTTGGCATTCTTATGTGCATCATTGTTAAAGAACCTTAGCGACATTCCTTTCTTTGTAATTGATCTTTAGTGGTTAGGAGCTTTGATGGATGTCTTTACTGTCAATTTCTTATAATTCAACCTTTATGTTATTTCTAATAAACATTTATATTTCCTAGAAATGGTTTATGCAATGACTTTCTTGTATTTTGTTGCAGGGAATATCTGTCAAAATGGTTGCTGCTGGTGCTGAACATACGGCAGCTGTCACAGAAGATGGATCACTCTATGGATGGGGTTGGGGCCGATATGGAAACTTGGGCCTAGGTGACAGGAACGATCGCTTGGTTCCAGAGAAGGTTTCTATGGTTAATGTATGTCTAGGATCTGGTTTTGTTTACTTTATTTGATTTTAAGCCAGCATCTTTGCTATTAAGTACTGAGATGACTAAGAAACAAAATGATATTAACATAAAATAAGGTACAAACAGAATTTACATAACACTATGAAGCGAATGTGCCATAGTACAATGTACAAGCTCCCCTACAAAGCATTCATATTTGAGAGATATGAATAAGAAATGAGATGGGATACGTAGAACTAAAACTAAAAGAAAACTATGTAAAATTGTTTTTATTTTTTTCTCCTTAGGTTTTGTTTAATGCATTGTTCCATATACATTTTCTCCTCTCTCATTCACGTCCATCATCTCTATTCTCTCTATTTTCCCATTTTCCTTCTCTATCTTCAAATAATAATAAAAACCAAAACCAAAAAAATAAACCTAGCAGGCCCTGGTAATTCCTGTTTACCTCGCTCTATGATTCACTTAATGAAGTTCCCATGTGATGATTTTATTTTGTATCCTAACAGATTGTAGTTGGAGGCTTTTCTTTTCAATTTTTTTTTTTTTTTTTCTAAACTCGTTATGTTACCGATTAAAAACTCCTCGCATCAAATCCTAGGTGTTCTTGACGATAGATTTATTATGAGCTGTTCTTCATAAATATTCTGTTATCTTTCAAATTCTACATTCTACTTGGTTCAAATCCCTCTATTGCCTTTGCTTTATTGGTTGCATAAAAGATCAACTTGATACTTTTAAAAAATAGAGTGAGAAGATGGTTATGGTTGCGTGTGGATGGCGGCACACAATATCTGTTTCTTCATTGGGTCGATTATACACATATGGGTGGAGCAAATATGGTCAACTAGGACATGGGGATTTTGAGGATCACCTTGTTCCTCACAAGCTAGAAGCCTTGAGTAACAACTTTATTTGTGAGGTGATCTCTTAGCTTTTACAATCTAATGTAATCATTTCTTGATTTATTTTAAGATTTCAGCAACTTTGGTACTAGTTTCCTGCCTTGTTATTTGTTATATTGATATTGCATTGTATTCTCATTCCTTTTTGGGGTCTGCGGTTGTCTAGTATGGTATCAGAGCTTGACATTTATCATCTCCATTTCTCAACTATTTGTTGCTCTCTCTGTGTGTGTATGTGTGTGTCTTTCTCTCTCTCTCTCTGCAGTTGTTAACTTGCTATAGGTTGTTGGCCCATTTCCTAACTGCTTAAGCTTTCGGTGTCCATTGATTTTCTAATAGCCAATCTAACAAACTAACTAGTATTAAAAGCTATCCCGTGATACTTTAAAAGGAAAACAAAAAACTGATGGAAACATAGATGAATTCTGGCTTTGAATCATTTCAGATGAGTCATATTGTCGTGTGCACATTCATTTGGAGTATTGAATAGAATGCTCAGACGTATGTATGCTTTTTTCAGACACATGGTTGGCATGGACATGTATCAGTTTTTCCAAAGCACATCTAGTCATTTAGTTGACATCTTTGCCTAATTACTGATTGTGCGATCTTGATATTGTCAGTAGTTAACATGTGATGCCTGTAAAAACTTTTTCCTTTAACTGCCTCTGAGACGTGCACATTCAATGTTATCGTATGCCTGGGACAACTCATTAGAAAGCAGGATATAATTTTATTATATATGTTTGACTCTGTTATCATTCCAAAAACAAAATTTTGTTGTAGTTGAAAGATGCACATATCATAATATGCAACAATGTTATAGGATCACACTGGGAGCTAAATGAACAAATATAGAATGGAGGCTAATGGAATGGTTTAGACAGCAAGACTTAGGTGGTTGAAAGTTAAATCTGAAGGATGCTGCTGTAAAGTAAGACATTACCTCAGTATCGTAGTTTCTCCAGAAATAGATAACTAGTAGAGCAATTAGTAAAAAAACTGTCCTGTGCTGCAGGACAGGAGGTATAACTGTTCCCCATTGTGAAACTCTTGAACCTTGATGGGATTCACTTCCATGTCCTTGTACCAAAACAAGAGACTTTGCCAGCTGAAGCTGGCATCTTTGTTAAAGATAATTGATTTCGTGAGGAAAAAAAAAAACATTGGAATTGATTGCCCATAAATTCCTTCCTGCGAACCAAGCTTCTTCAGGTTTTTGGTTAACATTAACTGCTAAACTGGAACAACCAAATGTCAGAGTTAATTATTGATACAACCAAATAAGCTCCCCATCCGACAGTATCCCCTTCTTCTAGGATGTGTGGGGACCAGACTACTCCACGACAGTGCTGAACCCATGCATCTCCAACTGTATGTCCCTGGGGTTTCTGTGGGGGACAAGGGTTGTGATGTATTGGTTCTGCAACCATCGGTTGCCCATCATTCTTCTCCTTGCTAACTAAAGTAAAAACAAAGGCGAAAGCAGTAGACTCTGTGTGTGTATGCACGCACTTGTACATAATTCTGACTGGATTAATTTCAGTAAATATCTTTTTTCGTCTGCTAGATTATGCAGCGGATTACATTCAATTAACATATGAAGCATTTATTAGAGTAACTGGTGTTGGATAGATATTGACTTAGATATGATGGCTGCAACTGTTTCTTTGTAGTCCTTTGTGTTAATCGCTTCTTGCCTTGAATCTTACCAGACAGCTGGCGGTTGGAGGCATACTATGGCACTCACATCTGATGGAAAACTGTATGGCTGGGGTTGGAATAAGGTTGCTTGTCTTTGTTCCCTTAATTTCTACCTTTAACTAATTTTTCCTGGTTCATAAATAATTGTTTCTTAGATGAACATGGGCCTTGAAAAACGTCTTATTGCACAATTTCTCTTTCCAAACATAAACTCAAATTCCTACGACTTGGTAGATGTCTTTTTTACTTTCTTATGTAGGTCACTGGAAAACTTGTGCCTACCTTTTATTTTCTTTTTCACTTCATCTTCTTTAGCAAGTCTTGTTCCTCATTTCCCTTCTCGTTAGTTATTTACCTTTTTCCATTTTGTGTGTAGTTTGGACAGGTTGGAGTTGGGGACAATATTGATCACTGTTCTCCTGTGCAAGTTAAATTTCCTCATGACCAGGCACATTCTTATTACTACTGTATCTCCCCAAATTAATTAAGATAGCCCATGATATTGATATACAGTTCTGTGGAGATTTTCTTCTTTTGAATCCTTATCTGAGATAATTTTTTGATGTCTAATGGTAAGCATTTTGGATTTGCAGAAAGTAGTTCAAATAACATGTGGATGGAGACACACACTTGCTGTTACTGAAAGACAAAATGTGTTCTCCTGGGGGAGGGGTACAAATGGACAGCTTGGGCATGGAGAATCAATTGACCGGTAATTTACATCTTGACATCTGAATGTTTCTGCACCATGTATTGTTTCATACATGTTAGGATGAAAGATAATTTTCAATCCACATCCTACTAGTGTAAGCTTTTGGGAACAGTAGTAAAGCAACAAACTTAACAAATGTGATGGCCACTGTGCTATTCTTCTCTGATACTTGCATAAGATGTTCCAGGTCTGTGAGTTTTGCAGATGTTGGGATAATTTGTAGGTTCCTGAATCCCCACGTACAGCATCCAAAAATTGGTTTTTAAATCATGAAATACAGATTCTTAAGCAAAACTGTTGGTCAACTTCAGCTCAGGGATACTATGTTGTCAAGGACAAGAAGCATATAAAAACCTTAAGATTCTTGAAATTTATATAGGAGAGTCAAATGATGAAACATTTTTTTCTTTAGGACTTGTAAGATTATCATTATCATTAAATCAAATCAACAATGCACTCAGAAGAGTTGTGATACGATAGGGAGTGGCAAAATGTAGAACTACTTGTTGACAGGCTTCAGATTTGTGATATTGTCCTTAATGTAGGCTCTTAGCTTAATTGAAGGCTGTTAGCTTTTTAAATGTTGATTTATAGAGCTGATTGCTTGGGAAGTTTATATGTTGGAATTCTATTCAACCAGTGTACTCTTTTCATTTGTGTGATAATACAGTGATTCTCTTCTTCTCATCTAAACCTATCCTCAACAAATATCAATTCTGTGAATGAGTAGGGTAGTTATGGAAATAACAGACGTATGGAGAAGTGTTCAACTCATGAATAGTGGGCCGCTGGTCTGTCTCTCTGAATCTAACACTTAAAGTTACTCATTCGATAATCCTTCAATGCTTGATTGCTTATTCCAGGCAGAATCTAGGATCAGTCTGTATCGTAGTATTAGTCTCGGCTAGTGCTTGTTTCCATCTGATTCTGGTAATTGTTATGCATTTTTGTATCCTTTCTTGGATAGATCAAAATAAACATGGAGACCAATATCAATCCAACGATGCATAGCTTGCGCACTTTGGGGTTCTTGCTCAACATTAAAATTGCTCTTTCCTGTAGTCATGTCTTGCACCCGTGAGTCTATGAATAACTGGGTGTACCATGGGAGGTTCATCCAGGTTGAATTAGGCAATTTTGCATGTCAACTTTCATCTTTGGCATTATCTCTTATGTCAACTTTCATTTTTGAAGTCTCAAAACTGATGATTTATATTTTGGACTGAAGGAATGTTCCAACAATTATAGAGTCTTTGAGTGTTGATGGATCTACCGGGCTACAGATAGAATCTTCAAAAGTTGATCCAGCAACAGGTACTTTCTTCCCTTCATTGCATGCCTACGTCATCCTCACTTGAAAATTCTCCTATGTACATATGATGTGAAAAACCTGCTATTGATACTGTTAGATCTTTGCATTCATTCTTCTGCTTCCCTTGAACAGGGAAAACTTGGGTGTCACCATCAGAGAGATATGCTGTTGTTCCAGATGAAACTGTAAGTGTGTCCCATAAATGTTCAACATCCAACTGAATAAAAGGATACATAGTTGAGGGCATACTGAGAAACAGATTCCCATAGGTGACTTAGGCAATTACAGAAAGCATAAAAAAACATGTTCTCACGTGCACAATTGCATCTTTTTCCACTTTTTGACACATATAAGTATTAAATCAAGGTCAAGTGTTGAAGTCATCACCTCTGACCTCCCATCCATGGAAATATCAAAATAAGAAGCATGTGATCAATAAAAAAGGAATGCCAATTAGAAGTTCACCTTGCTTGAATTCCTAAGGGCATGTTTTGTTCTACATTCAAAAACAGTTTTCTCTGTTTAATTTCGTGAAAACAAACCGAAAATATCAAAATATGTTTTCACTTTTCAATTCAGAAATCATACAACTATTAAACAACTGGAAACTTCCAATTGAATAGTTTGAACACTGCATTTAAAAATAGTTTTTGAAATCTCAGTCAAACACACCATTAGAATGCAATTATTATCTCTGTCACATGTTTTCTCAACTAATAATACTTGTAATCTTCTCGAAGAAATGGTTTCTTTTGTTCTGTTTTCTTCTATATTCTTTTAGTCTGGTGGAGTGGACTTTGAGAACTGTTTACGGTTAAAAGCTTGAGAACAGAAGTTAACAACAAAGAGGTAATTGGCTTGATTGATTCTGCAGGTCCGAGGCCAAACATCTGCGTCAGTCAAGGGTAATGGGAATGATGTAAGTGTTCCACAGTCCGACGTGAAACGCGTACGGTTTTGATGATCTTTGGGATGCCCTAGTATTTAAGAAACAAGGATGACAGGTCCTTCTGGCTTCTAAACTTCCTGAAATGTTCTGTGTGAACCAAATGAAGCCATTACTGACATGTGCCTTCATCTCTCGTGCTTGGAAATCTTGTGCCATTGGAAACACAATGCATGTAAACGGAATACCGAACCCTTGTTGGTTTAACAGTTTTTGTTTGAAGGCATCCTATGGTGATTTGTTTCAACTGTGGAATTGCTTTCCACATACAGGACACATCAACTATAGTTCTTATTTTGCTGGGGGGAAATTGTACTGCATTTCCCTATGTACTTAGATGCTTCTGAGGTCTACACATGAGAAATGTAGGGTTTCCTATTTTGTCCAGTAGGTCTAAACGCATGTCAAGATGTGACAATAATAACAAGAATATTGACTCACTGCCTTTTAAGTTTCAAGCCCACAACATTAGAACGGTGCTGCTATGCTATGCGATCTGTATCATGGATACCTTTTTCCCAGATGCATTGTTAAGATTATGTGAGCATTTAGGCTTGGGCATGGCCATGCGTTCATCCATTTGGTGCCATGGTGCCATGGTGCCATTTTTAAATTTTTATTTTTATTTTTTATTTTTTTATGCGAAACGAAAAGGGTTACAAAATGAATCTTCTAGGATAAGAGTTCCCTAGGATGTCATGTTGCCATTGAGAAGGGACAGTAAGCTTGGGATATATGGCTTTGTATTGGGGTCATTATTAGACTCTTGAGAGTTTGACTCCTATGTTGCACGTTTAGACACATGCGGAATATGATACAATATGTATAGTGTGCCATGCTGCAGCACAAACAAGTGAAAATTTTGAATTTGACAAATAAATATTGGCCTTGATCAATAATAAACAATATAATTACCATTAAAGCTAAAACAGACATGGTGAAGATGAAATTCTTGCAATTCAGAGAAATAAGTCATTTAAATAATAGAGTTTTATTATAGTTGCCCTTCATTTATAGTTAAAATCTTGTAGCGCTCTTGACTAAAATATATATATCTTTGTAGCGCTGCAGTGGACTTGACGCCGTAAGGATGAGTCGAGCTCTAACTTACGAATGTGTATGAGTTTCTAGCATTATACCCAAAACACTTAAAAGAGTTTTGAGCTTCAGGCCATTTCCAACTCAAATGAGGCTAAACCCAATTTTTTTCCTTTTAAAACAAAACTATTAATGTATTGTTCTGATTTAAACAGTTTTTTCCTCCATCCCTGAGTTGGTGGCTTTATTAAATTGTTTAAGAATTGTTCAATCCTTTTTTGTCGTTAATTTTTCTTGATATTATTTTTATTTAAACCTTCGTGATATAATTTTTTGAACATTTTTAACCTAAAAAAATTGAAATTTCAAAACATAATATAATTTCACTTAACATGAAAACGAGTACAACAACATTAAATTAAAATGCATACAACAACTTAAATGCTATATAAAATTTAGCCCACCTTATTTGCTAGGGCAGGTTTTTAGCCCCATGACATGGGTTGGAGATGAATTCAGACTAAAAACTGGAAATTTGGCTTTTACCCCATTGGGTTGGAGATTACATTGAAATTGGAATGTTCCCCCGCTCGAAAAAGTTAGCTCATCCCTGGCCAAATACGGGGGACATGTTACCATGTATTCAAACAGAAAAGCAGAAGTAGAAGCATAGCATTCAGATTGCCAAAGACCTTTTTGGGGAAGTAAAAAACAATAGTAGTTAGGGATGCCTAGTCCATCATACTATAGTGACCTTACATACAGTTAGGGAGTGCTTTAATAATGTTCAATCGCTCATTGGGATGTAATGGCAAGATCACCTTATCTCTAGTGGCTCATTTGAATCAATATTTGCTTAGTTTTATCATGAGAGGCTTTTGGTGTGTGAACTAAAAATTCCCAAATTTAGCAACACGGAATGTTCGCATGAAATAACTTTTCCTTTGGTTGTGCTTGGGATTTAAGAGCTTTGTAATGGGTAAGGTTATGAGCATGGTGGCTTTGGTGGGTTAAAAGATGTGGGAAGCTTGAGTTTTGGATGCTTACAGTAGCTAAAGACGACTGGTAGCAGCGTGAAAATGTTTCCCCTTTAGGTAATGGTTGAGATCAATTAGAGTGTTTTGTGAGCTATTTTAGTGGTATTTAAGGGAATGAGATAGTGATTTAAGATGTTGAATTTGGTTATTTAAATGGTAGAGACATGGAAAACCAGAGGCTTTGCATAAGAATGTTTAATGAAGCTCAGAGTGGCTTTCTTGTTGTTGGAAAGGGTTCCTTTTTTTAGCAATACTTGAGATTTTGGAGTATTTTGTGAGGAATTTGGTGGTGGTTAAGGACTTGAGATGTTGCTTAATGAGATTGGCTTCGGTGATTTAAAAAGGTAGTATGAAAGAAGATGAGAGAAGTTTGGACTTTGCATGAATGTGCTTCCAGAAGCTCCAAAATTGTTCCTTTATGGCTTGAAAGGTTTTGAGAATGAATCAAAGACCTAGCGTAAGTAGTACGTGTGTGCCTCTCTTACCCCACTCCCCCCTCTTATCCTGTGTCCAGACTAGTCAAATCCTAATAAGTTCTCTCTTCCTCTTTACAAATTCTCAATTTATAAGGGTTTGAGGTTATATAAGTTAGATATATTCATGAAATTCCCCCTAGTCAAATCCTAATAAGTTTCCACTTATAGCAATCTTCTAACCTCTTTCTTCTCCCTACATTCTCATCTAAGATCAAAAGTGAAAGTACTTGGACTTAGTGATTCATAGGGACCCAAATAAAGAGAGAAGTCAGAGATTATTCCTCTAGCTTCCAAGGGTTGAATCTCCCAGGTTTTATTTTCCTAGCAAAGTCCATTCTATTTCCTTCCATTCCTCTTCTCAAGTTTGTAAAACGGTGAGGTGTGAACTAGGCATAAGATTAAATAATCATACTTGGTTATTTGTATGCCCTTATTGTTTGAGTTTTGGCTAGTTCGTAAGGAGCTATCAAGGGAGGGTGCCAAAGAGGGTTTGTGTGTAACCAACTGTCAAAAGGAAGTGCCACCATGGCTTTTTTCTCTCATGCCTACCCATGTGACTGGACTCAACAAGAATGGGCCTGGATTTTGGTGCTTTTGAGCACCCAAAACCTCTGTTACTTTTAGAGTGTCCAGTGGTCCTTCTAAATCCATATACGACATCACAACCCATTCCTCAAGTCCTGTGAATTTGTGTGTCTTGGACCACCTGAGCTTGTTGGATGGTTTAGCACAAAGTGAAGCTGTTAGTGACAAAACCGGCCCTAGAATTCCCCCTTGGAAACTGAGAGAAGTCATATGCTAAAATATGAGAACTATGAGAGAATATTTGTTTGTGGGAATTTTCTATGTATTCTTCTCCTTATATGAGGTCATATTTATAATATAATGAAATTTTAATGGGCAAGTGAATAATAAATTCATATTTCTATTTACAGTAGGAAATCAGGAATTAAAGTAAATCAAATATAATTATAATGGGAATCCTTGGTGTGTAAAGCAAGAAAGTCAATAGTCCACAAGTCACGCCAACACTCCCCCTCACGTTGGTGCATAGATATCGCCAATGCCCAACTAGTCCAGTGAATTGTGGAACACTTTACTAGAAATTGCCTTTGTCAAAATAGCCGCCAATTGATCCTCAGACTTTACGAAAGGAAACTGAATCACTTTAGCTTCGAGCTTCTGTTTGATATAGTGTCGATCTACCTCAACATGTTTGGTGCGATCATCTTGAACTGGATTCTGTGCAATAGCTATTGCAGCCTTGTTATCACAAAAGAGATTCATTACAGATGTAGGTCTATACCCAAGTTTAGTAAGCAACCTCTTTAACCAAATGAGTTCGCAAATTCCTTTAGTCATACCTCTGAACTCGGCTTCTGCACTGGATAAGGCGACCACCTTCTGTTTCTTGCTTCTCCATGTAACCAAATTACCTCCCATGAATATGAAGTAACCAGATGTGGATTTCCTATCTGTTATACTTCCTGCTCAATCTACATCTGTGTAACCATTAATATTCAGATGACCATGTTTTGAGAACATAAGTCCTTTTCCAGGTGCAAACTTCAAATATCTAAGTATCCGAACAGCTGCATTCATGTGGTCTTCACTCAGAGAATGTATAAATTGACTGACGACACTCACCGCATAAGCAATGTCTGGCTGAGTATGAGACAAGTAGATCAATATTCCCACTAACCTTTGGTATCTTTCTTTGTTAGTTGGAACTTGATTTGGGTATTCTCTAAGATGATGATTCTGAATAATAGGAGTGTCTACAAGTTTGCAATCTACCATTCATGCGTCGGTCAACAAGTCCAAGACATATTTCTTTTGAGAGAGAAATATGCCTTGTTGTGATCGGGCCACCTCAATCCCCAAGAAATATTTGAGTCCACCTAGATTCTTCATCTCAAATTCAGTAGCCAAATAGTCGTGTAGCTGAGATATTTCATGTTTATCAGTCCCAATAATAATCATGTCATCAACATAGATTATTAAAGCTGTTACCTTCCCTTTCTAATGTTTCAAGAAGAAAGTATGATCTGAGTTACACTGTCTGAAACCATTGTTCTTTATTGCCACGGTGAACCGTCCAAACCATGCACGTGGTCATTGTTTCAGTCCATACAACGCTTTTCGTAATTTGTATACTGTTCCAGTCTGAGTAGTATTATATCTAGGAGGAATGTCAATATACACCTCCTCCGTGAGTTCTCTATGTAGGAAGACATTCTTTACATCAAACTGGTGTAGTGGTCAATCCAAATTAGCTGCAAGGGACTGTAAGACTCCGACTACGTTCAGTTTTTCAACTGGTACAAAGGTTTCTTCACAATCTACATCATAAGTCTGTGTGTACCCTTTCGCCACAAGTCTTGCCTTGTATCGCTCGATAGATCCAAAAATGTTGTGTTTTATGGTAAACACCCATCTACATCCGACACTCTTTTTTCCTCGTGGTAAAGTTTCCAGTGTCTAAGTCTGATTCTTCTCAAGAGCTTTCATCTTGTCCTTTATAGCTTGAACCCACTTAGGATCTTTAAATGCTTCAGCAACCTTGGTTGGGATATGAACAGTAGACAATTGATGCACAAAGGCCTTGAGTGGTTCAGACAGCTTCTCAGTGGATACATGATTCGCAATTGGATACTTTGATGTCTTGCCAATATCATGTGAATAACGATTTGGTGGCTTTCCATAATTCTACCTGAAAGGTAATTGGTACCTAATATATTTATCCTCTAAATTCACAAGTGTAGTAGGAGTAGTTACCTCAGGGATATTCTTAGGAGATTGGTCTTTTGGTATTGTTGAGTTAGAGGGGGGGTCTTCATCTTGTTGTTTTGTATTGTTTGTAGGTGTGGGACTCATATTAGAAATATCTTCACAGGGATCAGGTGGGTTAGGCGATTGATCACTATGAAAGTAATCTCGTGCTCCAGACTCGGGACGATCGATCATTTCTGTACATAGGAGAATTTCTCGTTTTTCAAGTTGCTTCAATTCTGCTCTTCACTTCATATCTCCCTCTTAAGCGTAGAATTGGAAGATGGGTCATGGAAGAACATCTCAGATTCTAGAAAGGTCACATCAAAAGTGACATAGGTACATCGGGTAGTAGGGTTATAACAGCAATAGCCTTTCTGATGAGTGGCATAACCCACAAAAACACAACGAAGCGCACATGGATCAAGTTTGCTACGTTAATTTTTGTGGAGATGAACGAAAGCCACACATATAAAGATTTGGAGTGTGAGTACCAAAACAGAGGGTAGAGGTCTGGGTTGATGAAGGGTAATATTCCATTAGAGCAGAGGAAGGCAACATGCAAGCGTGAATAAGTTCACACTAGTGTGGAACCAGCAAACAGGAAGAGTAAGAGAACACTAGTCTCACCTTGAACACAATTTAAGGTAGATAGACATCTCCGATTGCCTTGACGTTTGGATATCTTGTAGCATTTGACCTCAGCAACAACTTTCGTGAAGGAATAGAGGTGGAAATCGCAACAGAAACTCGCATGAAAAGACAAATCCGTGCATAACAATGAGTACCAAACTGAGATGAGCTGTTCATCCTCCAACTGAGGTTTGAGGTGTTTATGTTTCTCCAATTGGGCTAATTTTCGGATATGTTCTACTAGAGAAGCATATGAACAAGTCTGAAGAAGGAACTATTTCGTTTTCAGCTCAGGAAGTTGATGCTTTGGACCTGTGAACAGGTCTATATGGTTTTAATGAGGTTTTGACGGGTTTGGGAATTATGATGAGTTTGTGGGACTTTATGTGGGGAAATGAAGAGAATATTTGTGGGACTTGAACTGATCAGACTTAGGACTCACCAAGTACGGGTGTGGGAAGGTTTGACTTGGGGTATTTTAAATTTTGACTTCTCCCAAATTATGATTGTGTCACAGCACTTCCACAAATCACAACTTCCTCTTTAAAACTTCAATTTGAGCCCACTACGTGTCTACGAACGGTGCTGCTATGCTATGCGATCTGTATCATGGATGCCTTTTTCCCAGATGCATTGTTAAGATTATGTGAGCATTTAGGCTTGGGCATGGCCATGCGTTCATCCATTTGGTGCCATGGTGCCATTTTTAATTTTTTTTAATTTTTTTTAATTTTTTTATGCGAAACGAAAAGGGTTACAAAACGAATCTTCTAGGACAAGAGTTCCCTAGGATGTCATGGTGCCATTGAGAAGAGACAGTAAGCTTGGGATATATGGCTTTGTATTGGGGTCATTATTAGACTCTTGAGAGTTTGACTCCTATGTTGCACGTTTAGACACATGCGGAATATGATACAATATGTATAGCGTGCCATGCTACAGCACAAACAAGTGAAAATTTTGAATTTGACAAATAAATATTGGCCTTGATCAATAATAAACAATATAATTGCCATTAAAGCTAACCCAATGAAGATGAAATTTTTGCAATTCAAAGAAATAAGTCATTTAAATAATAGAGTTTTATTACAGTTGCCCTTCATTTATAGTTAAAATCTTGTAGTGCTCTTGATTAAAAAATATATATCTTTGTAGCGCTCCAGTGGACTTGATGCCCAAAACACTCGAAAGAGTTTAGAGCTTAGAGCCATTTCCATTGGCATTATATCTTTTTAGCATTATGCCCAAAACACTTAAAAGAGTTTAGCGCTTTAGGCCATTTCCAACTCAAAAGAGGCTAAATTCAAAATTTTTCTTTTAAAAACAAAACTATTCATGGGTTGGAGATGGATTCAGACTAAAAATCAGAAATTTGGCTTTTACCCCATTGGTTTGGAGATTACATTGAAATTGGAATGTTCCCCTGCTCAAAGAAGTTAGCTCATCATTCATTCCCTCGCCAAATACGGGGGACATGTTACCATGTATCCAAACAGAAAAACAAAAGTAGAAGCATAAGATTCAGATTGCCAAAGACTTTTTTGGGGAAGTAAAAAACAATAATAGTTGGGGATGCCTAGTCCATCATATTATAGTGGCCTTACATACAGTTAGGGAGTGCTTTAATAATTTTCAATAGCTCATTGGGATGTAATGGCAAGATCACCTTATCTCTAGTGGCTCATTTGAATCAATATTTGCTTAGTTTTATCATGAGAGGCTTTTGGTGTGTGAACTAAAAATCCCCAAATTTAGCAACACGAAATGTTCGCATGAAATAACTTTTCCTTTGGTTGTGCTTAGGATTTAAGAGCTTTGTAATGGGTAAGGTTATGAGCATGGTGGCTTTGGTGGGTTAAAAGATGTGGGAAGCTTGAGTTTTGGGTGCTTACAGTAGCTAAAGACGACTGGTAGTAGCGTGAAAATGTTTCCCCTTTAGGTTATGGTTGAGATCGATTAGAGTGTTTTGTGAGCTATTTTAGTGATATTTAAGGGAATGAGATAGTGATTTAAGATGTTGAATTTGGTTATTTAAATGGTAGAGACATGGAAAACCAGAGGCTTTGCCTAAAAATGTTTAATGAAGCTCGTTGTGGCTTTCTCGTTGTTGGAAAAGGTTCCTTTTTTTAGCAATACTTGAGATTTTGGAGTATTTTGTGAGGAATTTGGTGGTGGTTAAGGACTTGCGATGTTGCTTAATGAGATTGGCTTCGGTGATTTAAAAAGGTAGTATGAAAGAAGATGAGAGAAGTTTGGATTTTGCATGAATGTGCTTCCAGAAGCTCCAAAATTGTTCCTTTGTGGCTTGAAAGGTTTTGAGAATGAATCAAATACCTAGCGTAAGTAGTACGTGTGTGCCTCTCTTACCCCACTCCCCCCTCTTATCCTGTGTCCAGACTAAGTTCTCTCTTCCTCTTTACAAATTCTCAATTTATAAGGGTTTGAGGTTACATAAGTTAGATATATTCAAGAAATTCCCCTTTTTTTTTGGTCGAAAAGATCTTATATTCAAAGCACAAGAACCCCAAACAAGAGGCTTACGCCCATACAAAGGAAAACGAGTCTGTCCATGCAAGGAACATAGAGAAAACATAGAGAGTTCAAAAACCAACCAATACATTTAGACTGATCAAAAAGAAAAGTGCCAGAAAGACAATCCAACCATAAGGATGTCAAAACGATTCAAGACCAGTCAACAGCCAAATTAGGCATGGTGAGGACAAGGGAGTCCATCCTTGCAGACGATGTGCACAAGAGAGGTGGGGGGCTGTTCAACCCAAACTTCCGTACTCCTTCTCGATAGTGCCAGCGATGCAAGATGATCCGTCGCTTGATTACAATTCCTGGTGGTCCAATTCCACCTGCACTCTTCAAAATATCTTTGCTCATTGCGGATGAGGGTAAGAATTGGGTACAAAGTCCAACTCCCTCGACCAAAAGAGCCACGAACACTTTTGATAAGAGAATCCGACTTGAAACAAACCATGTTGTGACCCCGCTCCTTAGCAAATTTGCAGCCCTCCCATAACGTTGTTGCCTCAGCTATAAGAGCATTCTCCGCTTTAAAATCCACAGATTTGGCCCCAAGAAATCTCCCTTCAAAATTTCGAATAATTATGCCAGCCCCTACACGACAAGTGCTTTTCCTCCAAGTGGCATCAACATTTATTTTGACAAAAGGCTCAGAAGGGGCTGCCCAAGAAGCCTGGGCAGAGGGATGACCTGATCTTATGGTGGAAGAGGTGATTAGATGCTTTAGAGAGAATCTTTCATTTACCTAGTCGAAAATGGCCTTGAGGGTTTGCTGGGGTTGAGGTGTGTAATTGTCAAACACCACCCTATTCCTAGTCTTCCATATATTACAGCAAGTGTATGCAATCTGACAGAAAATTCGGCTTCTCTCCTCTTTTGTGTTAAGACCTATGATCACGCAATCCTGTAACTATGTATGCAGAGAAGAGATTTGCTGCCTATCAACTCTATAGGTTAGGCCTCTGAACCAGACAGGTTCAACCCAAGGGCAAAGCAATAACATGTGCTCAATTGTCTCCTCATGTTCATTGCAGATATAAGGGAGAGTTGGGCAGATTCTTCTTATAAAGAACAGATGAGACAGCCACGTGGCCATTTAAAGCTCTCCAAAAGAAATGGCGAATTTTTGGTGTGATATTCGCGTGCCAAATCAACTTCCAAACCCCTTGGTTGATGGACATAGAGGAAGAAGGCCTACACACGGAGATGCGGTGATGATGGGTATGAATGTTGTGATAACCAGATATTATAGAGTATTTTCCATTTTTCTCATCCGGCCACACCAAGCGATCCACCTCCGAGCTGCTTCCGATAGGATCTGTTGAATGGCAAAAGCCTCTTCAGTCGATAATAGAGGCCGGATTAAATCCAGTTTCCACATTCTTGAATTCCAATCAATAATAGTCTCTACAGTAGCATTTCTATCCATAAAGGCACCAGGAGCAGGGCACAAAGCACCTCCTTGTACGTTAGTAATCCATTTGTCAGTCCATATTCTCGCTTGCACTCCATTCATAATCTGCCATCTTGCCCCATTTAGGATCACCTTTCTTCCTTAAATGAGACTAGCCCATGCCCACGACGCCCTGCTACCCTTGGTGGCCTCCATAAAATTACACCCAGGGAAATAGCGAGCTTTGATTAAACGAGCCTAAAGAGAATTCGGTTCTGTGAGAAGCCGCCAACACTGTTTAGCTAATAGAGCCAAATTGAAATCATGAAAGTCACGGAAGCCCATACCCCCTTCATGCTTTGGCAGGCCCAATTCGGTCCAACGTACCCAATGGATCTTCCTTTCCTCCTGTTTCTGACCCCACCAAAAATTGGCAATCTCAGACTCCATCTTCGTACAAAATGTTTTAGGGAATAAGAAAACTCCCATAGGGTAATTCGGGACAGCTTGAGCAACGGCTTTGATAAGGACCTCCTCACTGGCTTGTGAGAGAAGGGATTGTTTCCATCCGCTTAACTTACGCAACAACTTCTCCCTCACAAACTGCATCGCCTCCTTCTTAGACCTCCAGACCTCCCCCACATTGTAGGAAGACCCAAGTATTTACCCGAGTCATCTACCATAGTCATACCAAGAATGGCCCCCAAGTGCGTGCAGATACTTGCAGGTGTATTGGGACTAAAGAAAAGACTTGATTTCCCGAAATTGATTTGTTGACCAGACGCACGACAGTAGTCGTCAAGCAACAATCGCATATTACGACAGTTCTGAGTATTAGCCTTGATAAAAAAAGAGGGCATCATTGGCAAAAAGAAGGTGAGAGAGAAGAGGTCTACTTCTTCTAAACCTTAGACCTTGCAAGTAATTAGCTTTTTTAATCATGAGGGAGAGGACCTCACTCACAATTAAAAACAAGTACGGTGATAGTGGATTGCCTTGTCGGATGCCCCTCGTTGGTGTAAAAGTGTCACCCTGCACCCCATTCAAGACCAACGAGAATTGCACAGTACGAACCAAATTCATCACCAAGTTGACCCAACGGACATCAAAACCCCTCTTGAGCATGACCGATTCCAAGAAATGCCACTCCACCCTATCATAATCCTTGTTCATATCAAGTTTGATGCCCAAATTGTACATTTCTATTGTCTTTCGCAGCTTTAAAATGTGGAAAGCTTCATGGGCAATTAAAATATTCTCCTGAATTTGACGGTTTGGGACAAAAGCATTTTGAGCCGGAGAGATGATCTATGGCAAAAAAACCTTCAATCTATTTGCCATAACTTTAGATACAATCTTGATAGATAAATTACATAGGCTAATTGGGCGAAAATGGGAAACTCCCTCAGGGTTTGGAATTTTGGGAATTAAAACCAGGTTTGTAATATTCAAAGCACCAAGACTCTGATTGTTTAGGAAGAAATCCTCTGTGATGCCTCTAACTTCATCATAAATAGTGTCCCAATATTTGTGAAAGAAAATTCCCTGATATCCATCTGGACCTGGAGCCTTTAAACCTCTCATTTGCATTGCAGCCTCTTTTATCTCTTCCATAGTAATTGCCTGCAATAAGTTATCATTGGTAGTTTGGGAGATCACACTGTCAGCACAATCAAGAATATCACCATTAATGGATTGAGCCTCAGAAGTGAACAAGTTCTTGAAATGCTCTTCAAACACCCACCTGATAGCTTGCTCACCCACATGCCAACGCCCATCATCGCCCTTAATTCTAAGGATACAATTATGTCGTCTACGGGCAAGCGTAGATTGGTGGAAGAAAGCAGTATTGGCATCCCCCTTTGAAAGCCACTTTATCCTGGACCGTTGACGCCAATATTGTTCCTCTCTTGCCCCGGTTTCGGTTATCTCCTGAGTGATGCGCCTTATCTTTGCATGATTCTTATCCCACCTTAATTGTTTTTCATTGAGCTCAGCATGAAGGGCCTCCATTCTTTTCTTATTGTTTGAGAACTTTTCTCTGCTCCATTTTTTAAGGAGGGTAGTGCAATGTTGAAGTTTAGCTTTCCATTTATGTATCCACAGACCATGAACTTGCTTTTCCCAACCTTTTTCAATAATCTGTTTAGCCTCCACCTCATCGGCCCAATAAGCTTCGAACTTAACTGCCTTCTATGATTTTTATGATACATGGTTGTCTCCAAAACCAGTGGATTGTGATCCGAACCGATGGCCGGGTGGTGACTAATGGAAGTATTAGGCCATGACTCCTGCCATAGTAAGTTCCCCAAAACTCTATCAAGTCTTTCTTGAACAAAAATACCATTCTGCATGTGAGCCCTCCAAGTGAAGCTCGATCCCTGGTAACCCAAATCAATGAGCCCCGCCTTCTCCATGAAGTTGTGAAGGTAGTGGGGTCTGTTGGAAGACTGCTCCGAACCACCCCTTTTCTCAAAAGACCATAAGATTTTGTTGAAATCACCACCACATAACCATGGAAGGTCGGTATATCTGAGGACACCCTCCAGAAAGTTCCAGAAAGCCTCCTTCTCCTCTCTATATGGCGTTCCATATAATGCGTTCCCCTCTGATTATCAGTGATGATTGTGTCAATAAATTTTTTGGAGAAACCCTTTACCTTGGGATCAATGTTATCATCCCACCAAAGACTCAACCCTCCAGCACTACCCACGGGGGGTTTCGAAAAACCCTTTTGAAAACCGTAGCTGCGTTTCAAACTTTCAATCTTGTTGTTCTTCGATTTTGTTTCCATGAAAAACACAACAATGGGCCGGAATTTACGAACCAAACCCCGGAGGGTACGAACTGTCAAGTCCGGCCCGAGGCCTTGACAGTTTCATAGGATGTAGCTCATGATTGACGTGTGGTTGTTGAAGGCCAGCCGCCACCGCCCCGGGTTGCACCACCCGACTCTTGATCAATTGCTGGAATATGGACATATGACCAATCATCCGCTTGAGCGACGTTGACCTCTGTGAGATTTGCACTATCAAACAAAGCATAAGTTCTGCTTCTTGCATCCTTAGGCTTACTGCTTTCCTTATATGTGGTTTTCCTAGCCTTCACTATCCTCCTCTTTTGTGACCCTTCAGACACCGCCAGACCTTTCCCAGTTGTAGCCTCATTTGATAAGGTTTCAGTTTCAGCCTCCTCAAGGTTTAAAAGAGGCACGTGATCATGCTTCTATTTTTTTCCCGGAGACTCCAACTTACTGGCTCTCTCGTCTTCTGGGTTTCGCTTTAGGCCCAAATTCTGAAAAGTTGAATCAACATGCGAAATAATTCGAGTGGATGCCATGTTGATTTTTGGCCCAAAGGGATTTGAGAAAAAAAGGCTCCACATGCATGGGAGTGCCAAATGGCCCAAGGCCCATTCGATTTGGTCTCAGTGTTGGGTCAGGTCTGCTCCAATTGGTAATGAAAGCGTTGCCCCTGAAATCCACTGTCACATTCAGTTCCTCCAAGATAAATGCCTCTTCACTTTCAGAATTCACGCTCTGTGCTCATTCCCTTAGGAAAATCATCTGTGTCTATCTTGATTCCGGAACCACCTGACAAAATGGGAGAGGGGTGTTACGGCTATGCCTGCTTTCTAACGTTCGACTGCGCTCGAGCTGCCTACTTGTCAAATCACATATTCCAGGCTGGCTCTGGCTCACCAGAGATCTCATGCCCACCCCCTCACTTGTTGCGTGAGGCCTACGCTCATCTTTCCCTTCCCCACGATGTTGTCGGATTCTGGCAGCTCTCATTCTTACTCCAGGTGTGTTGGTTGGTGGCTTAGAATCCTAAAATTCTCTAATAATTTTTGCCATGGTCCAATTTCCATAGGCCATTTCATTTGCAGATGGTTCCTCGAAAGTGCAAGCATCCATAGAATGTCTGATTCGACCGCATCGATAGCAGAAATCAGCAAGCCTCTCATGCTGGTACTCAACCCAAGTCTCCAAGTCGTTAGCCCTGGGCAGCCAGAAACCGGCAAGAAGTGGCAGGTTGGTATCTACCCCAATTCTAATTCGTAGGAAACCTCTCTGTTTTCCTGGGTCTTCAAAATCAATCACCTCCCCAGCTTTGCACCCTATTTTGATCACATTCTCCTCGTGGCATAGGTTCAGCGGGATTCCACGGATCTGGATCCAGTGCAGAACGATATCCACCTCAACTTCCTCAATTGCAAGATTTGGAGGCCATCTCTTCACAGAGAAACAACATTTCATAACGGACCAGGTTCCATTGTCAATAATCTTGTTGGCCATTTCTTCATCTATAACCGTTATGGAGAAAAGGTTCTCCCTAACCCATACTATCTTAGCTTCCCCATAGTCTTTCCAAGCTGCTTTCAGAATGCAAACTGGTATAGTGAGGATGTTTGTGGTGGTATATGTGCTTCAGCTTGATGTGGTGTAGATGCTTATGATTCTTGAAGGTGTGATGAAAGTAAATGGCTATGACCGTTATATATAGTATTGAAGAGATCTGGTTGTTGGGGAATTCATGGTGCGTATCCTTTCTTCTTAAATTTGTTTGTCGTAGATTGTTGGTGTTCATCCCTATAGGGGTAGCCTGAAGCCAAATTTGGGCACAAGATTTTGAGCAGAGGAGAAAAAAGAGAGGAAATTACTGAGGCAGAAGATCTGATGCAAATCAGCTCGTCTCAGTCACCAAATTTCCAGAGTGAAATTGAATGTTTGTTGGTTGGTGGGGAGTAAAAGCGGTGGTTGGTGTTTGGAAGAAAGAATGAGAGGAGCGGAGGCATAAATGGTGACAGAGGATCACTCAATTGGAATAAATGCTAAAGCAAAAGGGAAGTCAGACCCAAAACCCGTCATAGTCGCCGGATTACATCCAGTTTCGCAATGAATGTTTAATTGATGGTAGGATTAAAGGCGGTTGTTGGTGGTGGATGAGAATCACCAGTAAAAAGTACGGTGAAGGAGAAACTCCCACCAGGGGGAGAGGATCCTAATAAGTTTCCACTTATAAAAATCTTCTAACCTCTTTCTTCTCCCTACATTCTCATCTAAGATCAAAAAGTGAAAGTACTTGGACTTAGTGATTCATAGGGACCCAAATAAAGAGAGAAGTTAGAGATTCCTCTAGCTTCCAAGGGTTGAATCTCCCAGGTTTTATTTTCCTAGCAAAGTCCATTCTATTTTCTTCCATTCCTCTTCTCAAGATTGTAAAACGGTGAGGTCTGAACTAGGCATAAGATTAAATAATCATACTTGGTTATTTGTATTCCCTTATTATTTAAGTTTTGGCTAGTTTGTAAGGAGCTATCAAGGGAGGGTGCCAAAGAGGATTTGTGTCTAACCAACAGTCAAAAGGAAGTTCCACCATGACTTTTTTCTCTCATGCCTACCCATGTGACTGGACTCAACAAGAATGGGCCCGGGTTTTGGTGCTTCTGAGCACCCAAAACCTCTATTACTTTTAGAGTGTCCAATGATCCTTCTAAATCCATTTACCACACCACAACCCATTCCTCAAGTCTTGTGAATTTGTGTGTCTTGGACCACTTGAGCTTGTTGGATGGTTTGGCACAAAGTGAAGCTGTTAATGACAAGACCGGCCCTAGAATTCCCCCTTGGAAACTGAGAGGAGTCCTATGTTAAAATATGAGAACTATGAGAGAATATTTGTTTGTGGGAATTTTCTGTGTATTCTTCTCCTTGTAGGAGGTCATATTTATAATCCAATGGAATTTTAATGGGCAAGTAAATAATAAATTCATATTTCTATTTACAGTAGAAAATCAGGAATTAAAGTAAATCAAATATAATTATAATGGGAATCCTTAGTGTGTAAAGAAAGGAAGTCAATGGTCCACAGGTCACGCCAACACTCCCCCTCACGTTGGTGCATAGATGTCGCCAACGCCCGATTGGTCCAGTGAATTGTGGAACACTTTATTCGAAATTGCCTTTGTCAAAATATCCGCCAATTGATCCTCAAACTTTACGAAAGGAAACTGAATTACTTTAGCTTCGAGCTTTTGTTTGATATAGTGTCGATCTACCTCAACATGTTTGGTGCGATCATCTTGAACTGGATTCTGTGCAATAGCTATTGCAGCCTTGTTGTCACAAAAGAGATTCATTATAGATGTAGGTCTATGCCCAAGTTCAGTAAGCAACCTCTTTAACCAAATGAGTTCGCAAATTCCTTTGGTTATACCTCTGAACTCGGCTTCTGCACTGGATAAGGCGACCACCTTCTGTTTCTTGCTTCTCCATGTAATCAAATTACCTCCCATGAATATGAAGCAACCGGATGTGGATTTCCTATCTGTTATACTTACTGCCCAATCTGCATCTGTGTAACCATCAATATTCAGATGACCATGTGAGAACATAAGTCCTTTTCCGGGTGCAGACTTCAAATATCTAAGTATCTAAATAACTGCATTCATGTGGTCTTCACTCGGAGAATGCATAAATTGACTGACGACACTCACCGCATAAGCAATGTCTGGCCGAGTATGAGACAAGTAGATCAATCTTCCCACTAACCTTTGGTATCTTTCTTTGTTAGTTGGAACTTGATTCGGGTATTCTCCAAGATGATGATTCAAAATAATAAGAGTGTCTACAGGTTTGCAATCTAGCATTCCTGTGTCTGTCAACAAGTCCAAGATATATTTCTTTGGAGAGAGAAATATGCCTTGTTGTGATCGGGCCACCTCAATCCCCAAGAAATATTTGAGTCCACCTAGATTCTTCATCTCAAATTTAGTAGCCGACTAGTAGCTGAGATATTTCATGTTTATTAGTCCCAGTAATAATCATGTCGTCAACGTAGATTATTAAAGTTGTTACCTTTCTTTTCTGATGTTTCAAGAACAAAGTATGATCTGAGTTACAGTGTCTGAAACCATTGTTCTTTATTGCCACAGTGAACAGTCCAAACCATGCATGTGGTGATTGTTTCAGTCCATGCAACGCTTTTCGTAATTTGCATACTGTTCCAGTTTTAGTAGTATTATATCCAGAGGAATGTCCATATACATCTCCTTCGTAAGTTCTCTATGTAGGAAGGCATTCTTTACATTAAACTAGTGTAGTGGTCAGTCCAAATTAGTTGCAAGGGACTGTAAGACTCTGACTACGTTCAATTTTGCAACTGGTGCAAAGGTTTCTTCATAATCTACACCATAAGTCTGTGTGTACCCTTTCGCTACAAGTCTTGCCTTGTATCACTCGATAGATCCAAAAACGTTGTGTTTTACGGTAAACACCCATCTATATCCGACAATATTTTTTCCTCGTGGTAAAGTTTCCAGTGTCCAAGTCTGATTCTTCTCAAGAGCTTTCATCTCTTCCTTTATAGCTTGAACCCACTTAGGATCTTTAAATGCTTCAGCAACCTTGGTTGGGATATGAACAACAGACAATTGATGTACAAATGCCTTGAGTGGTTTAGATAGCTTCTCAGTGGATACATGATTCGCAATTGGATACTTTGATGTCTTGCCAATATCAAGTGAATAACGATTTGGTGGCTTTCCACGATTCTGTTTGAAAGGTAACTGGCATCCAATATATTTATCCTCTAAATTCACAAGTGTAGTAGGAGTAGTTACCTCAAGGATATTCTCAGGAGATTGGTCTTTTGGTATTGTTGAGTTAGATGGGGGGGTCTTCATCTTGTTGTTTTGTATTGTCTGTAGGTCTGGGACTCGGATAAGAAATATTTTCACAGGGATCAGGTGGGTCAGGCGATTGATCGCTATGAATGGGCAATTAATTGCATTTCGGCAGAGAGTAATCTCGTGCTTCAAACTCGGGACGATCAATAATTTCTATACATAGGAGAATTTCTCGTTTTCCAAATTGCTCCAATTCTGCTCTTCACTTCGTATCTCTCCCTTAAGCGTAGAATTGGATGATGGGTCATGAAAGAACATCTCAGATTCCAGAAAAGTCACATCAAAAGTAAGATAGGTACATCAGGTAGGAGGGTGATAACAGTAATTGCCTTTCTGATGAGTGGCATAACCCACAAAAACACAACGAAGCGCATAGGGATCAAGTTTGCTACGTTGATTTTTGTGGAGATAAATGAAAGCCACACATCCAAAGATTCGAAGTGTGAGTACCAAAACAGAGGGCAGAGGTCTGTGTTGATGAAGGGTAATATTCCATTAGAGCAGAGGAAGGCAACATGCAAGAGTGAATAAGTTCACACTAGTGTGGAACCAGCAAATAGGAAGAGTAAGAGAACACTATTCTCACCTTGAACACGGTTTAAGGTAGATAGACATCTCCAATAGCCTTGACGTTTGGATATGTTGTAGCACTTGACCTCAGCAACAACTTTTGTGAAGGAATAGAGGTGGGAATCGCAACAGAAACTCGCATGCAAAAACAAATCCGTGCATAACACAGAGTACCAGACTGAGATGAGTTATTCGTCTTCCAATTGGGGTTTGAGGTGATTATATTTCTCCAATTGGGCTAATTTTCGGATATGTTCTGCTAGAGAGGCAGATGAACAAGTTTGAAGAAGGAACTATTTCGTTTTGAGCTCAGGAATTTGATGCTTTGGACCTGTGAACAAGTCTATATGGTTTTGATGAGGTTCTGACGGGTTTGGGAATTATGATGAGTTTGTGGGACTTTATGTTGGGGAATGAAGAGAACATTTGTGGGAATTGAACTAATCAGACTTAGGACTCACCAAGTACGGGAGTGGAAAGGTCTGACTTGGGGTATTTTAAATTTTGACTTCTCCCAAATTACGATTGTGTCACTGCACTTTCACAGATCACAACTTCCTCGTTAAAACTTCGATTTGAGCCTACTACATGTCTGCAAACTCGTATCGACGAGCTCTATGCAATGATGTCATTCAATTCCTCAAAATCCTACTAGATTAAAAAGTGACCAAAATGACCCTACCCCAAGGGTAAAATTGTGATTTCACAATTAGTTAGATTTAAATAAATTCAACGAACAGTTAAAATTTTGTTGGGGTGTCACATCCAATCAACCGAGCCATCTAAACCCACCATTTAGGCCAATTGGGCCTAAGGGCCACGACCTCTGATTTCCTATTCGGAAGTTCATATAGGTCAACAACAGTCTACAATACATGTCCCACAAGTTTGGTCACGATCCAACTGTCGAATCATTGTCGATCATACCATTGGACGACGATCAACAAACCTAACTATAAAATCCTCAATCCAAAAGTCCGAATCTGGTTTCTTAAACTTCTACATGATCCTAGTGGTACAAGGAACAACATACTCCAAGATGGGACCGAGCCGATGGTCTGATCCTTCATGATCAAGGGATGCATAATAGGTGAAACTCAAATCATTGATCAAAAGACAGAATCTCTTGTTGGGACGATGAGGGGATTATCCTAGGTCCAAAATGCATCGACACTGACGACGGTGGTTCGAGGGAGGTTTCTGGTGATGAAAAAACTCATCACCTCTGGGCAAGGCCTATACCAAAATGTTCAGAGCAATAACGGGGACAACTTTTACCATGGGCTCGATGGCACTTTCAGGCCAAACTAACGGCCTCCGGGGGTGTTAACGATCAAATCGATCTCACTCACTTAAACCACTAGCTAGAGCATGAGGAGATGATAAATATAAAAAAACCATACCTGGTTTGAACAAATTAGCCACTGAAAATGCCGTTGAAAATGTTTGAAACCCATCGGTCGTTAGAAGCTCGATTTGTCACTGTGAGTGGTTAAGATGGTCAGCTGTAATATCTTAACCCAATTTTAATCAATTAATTAATCTTTATAAATTTATTTAATTGTGAAATTACAATTTTGCACTCTAGGGAAGGATTATAGGGAAATGAATAGCACCATGACGTAGATCGCGTCGAGATGAGTCTGTAGACAAGTAGTGGGCTCAAATCGGAGTTGTAACGAAGAAGTTACGATCAACGGAACATAATCGTAAATAACCTGGTTCTCTCTCTCTCTCCCCCACAAATCTGCCTCTCTCTCTCTCTCTCTCTCTCTCTCTCTTTTGTTGCACAGCCGCCATGACCCAGCCGGTTTTAGACGAAGATATCTCTATCGTCCAACCACCAGAACAAGTGCAACAACTTGCAAACTCTTCGTCTCTCTCTCTCTCCTCTTTCCATACATACCCATATCTAGTCATGATTCCAAGCAATGAAACCAGAAATTAAACGAAAAAGAAGACTCAAGAACTGGCTGTTTGAAACTGTGAACTTCGACGAATTTTCGGCCCATTCCGGCCACCACCAGCCACCAATTGGGTCCTAAATCACTCCCTTACCCCCCTCTGTAATTTCCCTTGAAGACTCGACGTGATTTCATCCCGAAATCATTGAATCCAAACCTAGAAATTTTTAGGTTTTTGGAAGAGAAAACCGTTCGTTCGAGGGCTTTAACGGCCAAATTAGTCATCGACGTAGGTATGAAACTTATTCCTCTTGATGTGTTTGATCTTTTGGCATAGGTCTTGACTGGCGGTTTGCAGATTTTCCGATCGCCGAAATTTACTCGGGCCACCCACGCACGACCAGCATGTTTGGCAGCGCATGGGCCATTTTGTGGCGGGCCATTGGGTCCTAAATGATCCCTATTTAGTCCCGAGTACGACGGTATGCTCGTATTTGAATTTGGTTACCGTTTGACTATCGATTGGATTACGCATATTAGGCGTTATCCTGGTTCGATATGTTCGGACAGTTGGATCAACTCCATTTTCAAATATGTTGATCTAGGCATCTCTAGGATCGTGTAGAAATTCGAAAATCGTGAATCGAAAACCCGGATGCTTCGGTTCAAGAATTCAAAGATTAGGTTAAACGGTAACCGTCCAATCGTGCAATGCGAGCGATCAAACCGTTGAATTCAAACCAAGCTTGCAGGACATGTATAATAAACCTTGTTGAACCGGTAGAAACTTTCGGATCGGAAATAGGAGGTTGTGGGCCCCCCAGGCCCCGTTGATCAAGTTTGGGCAGTTTGACCCCTCGGTTGACCGTGAGTCTTCCAAGGTAGTTTCACCTTTTGAGGAGTACTAGAACAACCTTATTAGCGAGTCTTGACTATTATTTGAGTTATGTTGATCATGTTGGGATTATGAGATTATTTTATAGTATCGTATGAAATTCTGGGATATTAGTTTGATAATTGAAGTTATGGAATGGATGAGCATGAGATACTTGATTGATGGGTTGTGAAAGTGACTCTTGGGTCTCGGCTATGATTATTAGTAAATAAGTGGACGTTTGTTTTTAAGTGTACTTTATTCTTCTAATATGGAATTTCTTGCATAATGAGTTTTGATTGAAAATTGATTTAATACGGGTTAATGAGGATATGGGATCTCTAAAGGTTATTATTTATCATTAATTAATATTATTATGATTATTATTAAAGTATATGGATTGGGTGATATCGGGTTATTTACGAAAGTCTATTGTTTTAATTGTGGAATATAGTATTTTACGGAAATTAAGTGTAAACAAGTTTTGATTACTATTTGAATTATTTTTGGGTTCTTATGGAATATATGCTTGAGAGTTTATTTTCTATACTATGAATAAATATTTGGGAAAATTGAATCAAGGGAATATTATTTTATAATATTTATAAACGAGTTATAAACCTCACCATCATATGTACCTTCCCTGGTCACTATACCCACACGTGGCGTTGAATTTTCCAGCATGTGGACTTCCTTGGTTGCTGATTCTGGAATTGATGGATACTTGAAAAACTATGGTTATGGTTTGGGTATGTTAGAACCTGGGCACCCTTGACGGGATGTTACCGTAGACCCTTAGCGGGGTAGTCTACGAGCGTAGGACTTGTCACAGGCGCATGAGTGTTGAGGATTCTACTGTGCTTGCTGGTGAGCCCAATCCCCTGGTTGGTCAGCATGCCCCTGGCCACATTGTTGTTGAGGATTCCTCCGTGTGGTTCAACCAAACGATTCCCGCGTTGGATTGTTTTCCCTGGTGCATAATGTGTACTATCACATGTACCTCCCCTTGGATACTAATACTTGGAAACAGTGAACATGGATACTTAGATACATGGAAATGGATAGCTGAATAGTCTTCCCGCGTAGAACTTGTCACAGGCCCACGAGTATTAAGGATTCTGCTGTGCGTGCTGGTTAGCCCAATTCCCCAGATGGACGGCTCATCCCTGGCCACATGGTTGTTGAGGATTCCTCCATCTGGTCTAGTCAAGCGATCCCCGGGTTTGATTGTCTTCCCTGATACATGATGATGGTGTGAGGTGTGATATATATATATATATATATGGGGATTCGTTTTTGGTTGAGATTCTTGAACTTGTGCTTCGTTAGAACAAGCACAGGTATGAATGTTGAAATCATGGTTTGGAAAGTGTTGTTTGGCAACATACGCCTTGGATATGGTATGGTTGCGGGGATGAACGGATAAAAGGAAAGGAACTATTAAAGTGTTCAGTGGTTGCCTTATCGAATTTGATGTTGAAATTGAATCTAAATTGAATCGTTTGCATTATTTTAAATAATCGTATACTATTTGAATCATGATTGTTGATTTAAGAACTACGTGTGGTTTGATCCCTCACAAAGGGGTACGTAGGTAGCCTGAGATTTAACCTAGGTGCAATTGCAAAATAAATTGCTAAAGTTATGCATTATCTACATTACGTGTCTAGGTAGGATTTAGGAGCTGGTCCTGTCATCAGCACTGGGGTGTAGTGCTGTTTTTGGTGACATAACCATACCGATCGTTGCTAGCCAGGTACCGAGCAAGAGTGATCGGCAAGCACTAAACGATGAATGTGACTAGCACCGCAGGTTGCTGTTGAACCGAATTCGCCTTCAGTCTAATTCAGAAGTGAGCTTACCGAATTTGCATCATCCTTAGATAGAGACAGATAGTTCCCTTGACCAAGTTAGTATCGCCTTTCAATTTCAGATACATGGAGAAGAAAGATGGAATTAGAGAAAGAGAGATATTGCAGAGAGAAAAGGAAGAAAAAAAGTCGAAGACGAAGTGGGAGAGGGAGAAAGGAAAAAAAAATAAAAAGAGTTGGTTTCAAGGGATAAGATAGATAGGAGACAAAATAAAGAGAAGAGGGAGAATTGGTTTCAACGCATGCAACATTTAATATTTAAAACTAATAAAAAGTTTAGTTTTTGTCCCTTAATGCACTTTTTTTTAACCATATTTCAAAGTATTTTTTGACTTAGCACCTTTTGAAATCTTGATGTGCCTTGTCTCTTCCCAATGCACTTTCATTTTATTTTAATATTTTTGAAAACCCCAATAACTTTCAATCTCTCTCATCTCTCCTTATTTTTGTTTTCTATCTCTCATTCTCCCTGTTCGCTCTCTCTCTCTCTCTCTCTCTCTCTCTCTCTCTCTCTCTCTCTCTCTCCCTCCTTGATTGCTGGGTTGGGTTGGCGTTGACGAGTGGTTGCAGTGGGAATGAGGAAGAGGAAAGCATAAGGGGGAGAGGAAAAACAAAGGGAGAGGGTGGGGGTGGTTGCGAGTAGTAAGTTGGAGAGGAAACCTTCAACTTCTACGGAGTTTTCAATTTTTTTTAAAATTTTTAAATATACTTGGTCAGTTGTAGTAGCCGACGAAATTGATCCATAGTTTGCCCACCCCAAAAGAAGGTAGAATCGGTGGTTTTCAGTATTTTTAGTCTAACCGCACAACTCTACTTGCGTGGGTTAGGCTCGACAGTGGTGTCACGGCAGCATAGCGCCACAGGGAAGTTAAAGTAGAGCTATGCGCCGATGAGAGAGAGAGAGAGAGAGAGAGAGAGAGAGAGAGAGAGAGAGAGAGGAGGGCACACTTCCCCCCATCTCGAAAACGCATATTTTGGCTTTAAACCACTTATTTTATTATTTTGTCTTAAATTACAAAATTGTTCTTGAAGTTCATTGACCATAATGTCCTCCTTAAAACTTGGATTTGAGCATAGTACATGTCTGCGAACTCATTAGAGTGAGCTCTACTCAATGGTGCAAAGGAATTTCCAAAAACTTGTCTCGACAAAAATTGACCAAAATGCCCATAGTTGGAAGGGCAAAATGGTAATTTTCACAAATAAGATTTCAAAATTAAAGTAAATCTTGGGACGGGATGCTACATATATGGTTTTCCTCTCATTGATTTCAAAACGACGGGGTTAGTATGTTCGTTATATTTATGTTCAAAAACTTTATTTTTATCCACTCACTGGATTTATCTGTTTTACGCCTCTAGGACTTAAGGACACGAGATCAAGCACACCACGTTGAGACATGTTGCATTCTATGGCACCTTTTGGTTTGTGTGTGTTGATTATATGGCAAGTTGGAATTTTGAGATCCTTTATTGATAAATGCCTTATTTCTTTTAGACCCTTTATATTTGGTTTTTGTAGGGAAAGTTGATTAAAAAGAGCCTTATTACTTTACTTTCCTTATTTTTAGCTTTTTTGCACTCTTATAAGGTTTTTGAAGGACAATCAACTATTTGGAGGAGTTTTAGCACAAGTCGGTTGGAGAAGAAAGCTAATACATTGGAGATCATTGTGTCAAATTTTCATAATTTTCTATGAAGCCAATTGTTCCATAATTGCAAGTTAACATAGCCTAAGTTGCAATCTCGTCAGAACTATGCTGCTATGGGAGATTGAACATTTGAAGAGCTTCTCAATTTTTCTAAGGGACGTGTAGATTCTTTCCTAGTTTGTTTCCATAATTATTTAGGGTTTAGCTTTGTTTTAGGAGAGTTTTTTCAGTCTAACGACCTTTTACACAATTTCCATTCAAGAGACGACATGGAGCTTAAGCATGCGCAACACCATTATTTTCTAGGTTTTATTTCTTCATGACTTTTCTTATGATCTTTATTATGACTATGTGTAACTAAATTCTTTTCTAAGGTTTATGATGAAGCCATGACATGATTATTTACGAAGTACTTTGTTGATTTTTATTCAATTATATGTCATGTTAAATTCTTAATCTTTGTGTGAAATTTATTATAGGTTTGAAATCCTATTGCTTGATCACCACTAGGAACTTTGCATCTAGATAATTGGATAAATCTAGGAGAGAAACGCCATCTACTAGTCCTACTTGGTTGATTGAATTCTTCTAATTTTAACGGGTTCTTATATGTTAAATTTTGAGTGCAGCTAAACGAACCCTAAAATTAACTGAGTACACCTCACTACAAAAGTATATATTGAATTACTGATTTACCTTAATATAAAATGATTAAAAAGGATATATGGAACTGTGAAACAAATATAATTTTAATAAGTACACCCTACTAACCGTATTCAAGCCTAATCAAGAGATTACTTGGTTCCCATCTTTGTGATCCGCGAGTCAGAATGGCTCGGAGCAAATATAATCTTAGGCTGTTGTTCAATAAATGACTGAGCTTGTCGTGAAAAGAGAAGTTAAAGCACAACATGCTAAGCAGAAGAAGACTTGGGCTCAAATCTGCTTCTTCTCGCGGTCCAAAAGGAAGTGCAGCGATGGAGATTATGTGAAGGCCTAATTAATCATTGAATTCCTGACAAGAGACACGATAATTTCAATCGAGTAAGTTGTCAAAACAATATTATGGTGAATTGACTTATATACTGTAAAAATAGAATTTATGCATATTACTTTTGCCTAGTTCACTAATAACGTGAATAAAAACTCTTTGACCCTACTGTGGTGGCACCATCTTCATCCCCCTTTTAGGACTTGGTTTTTCTGGCTTGTGAGCGTGTATGATTAAAAATATCTTAACTAGTACTACTAGGGCCAATTTGATGAAGTTTGCAGTGACTTTCTTTTGCCACTCATGCCTATTTATGTATTTGGATTCCTATCATAAGGAGTTTCAAAGCCTCTTTTGTACTTTTGAAATTATGCAGATTTGCAAGTTGGGTTACTTTTGAAATTTTGGAATGGATGCTTCATACATTTCGAGGAAGTCATCAAAAGAGGTATTAACTTTGATTTTGATTTTGATTTTGATTTTTTTTGGGTTTAGGCTAAAGCAACTATACCGAAAAATGACAAATATGAGGGTTTTTTTTTACAGCATCCAGAAGATGTATCTAAGCAAGACACCGACATCAATAAACAATGTGTTTTAGACTACAGAAACGAATTTATCACAAACGAGCTAAATTAATGAATATTTATATATTTATTTTATAATTGCATACATTAATTTAATTATTAGTGATTTTATAGATATTTGTTAGTCGTGATGCATTAATAAGATGGACTCGTGAACAAGGGAAAAGGAATGGCTTTGTGATTATCATTAAAAGGTCTGATATTGGAGGAGCTGGTAAATTCAAGACCGGTCGAATTCTATTTTGTTGTGAGAGGGGTGGCCAATTTAGGAAAAAAAAAGTTATGGAATCAGATAGCAAGACAATACATAAGCTTGATCAAAGTTCAAACCCTCCAAAGAAAAAAAGTGTGAAGTCTACTGGCACGAAGAAGTGTGGTTGCCCCTTTTCATTGAAGGGTGTGAACTGTGGTCCTGGAGATGCGTGGCAACTTGAGGTTGTCTATGGAGTTCATAACCATCCTGCAACACTAAATATGGAAGGGCATTCATATGCAGGGAGATTAACTGTGGAAGAGAATTTACTAGTGGTTGACCTGTCTAAGAGTTTGGCTAGGCCAAAAGATCGATATATTATATACTCTTAAATGTAGAGATAGGTTGAATGTGACCACAATGAAGACAATCTACAATGCCAGACAACAAAAAAAGGGTGATTGAGAAAGCAGGTATGTCAGAGATGCCGGTATTACTACGAAAGTTGTTTGCCCATGAGTATGTAGAGTGGCATAGAAGCTATGGTATCGCTAATATTGTAAGTGATTTGTTTTATGCTCACCCTACAAGTATTAAGCTACTGCACGCATTTCCTCATATTTTGATCATGGATTGCACATATAAGACAAACAGGTTTCGCTATCCACTTTTGAAGATTGTGGGGGTGACGTCTACACATCTTACATTCTCAATTGCATTTGTTTATCTTAGTGCTGAGAAAGAAGACAACTACAGATGGGCATTGGCTAGATTAAGGAGTGTTATGGGTGATAATTCGATTCCTAGTGTTATTGTCACAGATAGAGAGTTAGCTCTCATGAATGCACTCCATGAAGTCTTTCCAGGTGTTCGACATTTATTATGTACATGGCATATTAATAAGGGAGTCTTAGGAAAGTTCAAAAATGTATTTGAAGACAAAGCTAGTCCAGACAAATTTTTAATTTCATGGAATATGCTTGTTTCATCAAATACAGAAGCCGAGTATGAAAGACATCTACTGGCCTTGCAGACCAACTTCAAAGATCACAATTCTATCATCAACTATGTGAAGGAGACATGGTTGATTCTTTATAAAGAAAGATTTGTTGCTGCTTGGACGAACACATGTATGCATTTTGGGAATACAACATCAAATAGGTATTTATTATTGATTTTCAGTTAATATTTATATAGCATACATTATATATTACTTCATATGAAACATGTTGCTACAATATACAGGGCGGAGACTGCACATGCAAAGCTGAAGAAACAACTTGGTAATAGCATGTGTACATTTGGAACATCATGGGATAAAATTCATCCTTTAATAGAATTGCAACACAATAAGATAAAAGCATCATTTGAGAAGAGTCTGTCATTTGTGCAACATGACTGCAGGAAAGAAGACTTCAAGGAGTTGATTGGTTTTGTATCTATTTCTGCATTGGATAATATTATGGTTGAGCTAAAGCGGTTAGATTATATTGGGGTTGATTCGATATCATGTGGTTGCATAATAAAACACACACACGGATTACCATGTGCACATGAGATGCAAGAGTTCAAACAGACTCATAGGCCCATTCCACTTGATTGTATTCATCCTCGTTGGAGGAAGTTATATTTTTTGGAGCCCCGACCTATTGCTACATCGAATAATCCTCCAGAAAATGCACAGTTAGAATTATTTGTGAAGTGGTTTCAAAGTTGTAGTTCTGAGACAAAGAGACATTTTAGTATGAAGTTACAAGAGATTATGAATCCCGCATCTACCACGCTTACACAACCCCAGCTGAAAATTAAAACAAAAGGTCGTCCAAAAGTTGACACATCTACTCAACGTTTGCCTTCTGCTTTTGAGGTTGTCTTATTTGGTCAAGATAGTGCACACTCGACTGACAAAGTTGTTACAAGACCGCCACGTAAGAAGCCAAAGACCATACCCCAAAAGCGATCAGTATTCAATAGTCAGACACAACCATAGCCATATGTGAATCCAAAGAAGCGGCCTTCGAAGCTACCTGTAAGTAGTTACAATATTACATTTGTACACTGTCGTTTATATTATAATTTGGGTGTAATTGTAATATGCAGGTCTATAGGCCTAAACCCATTGTAGATGACTCTTGCTTAACACCAGAGTTTAACAAGTGGTTTCCTAAACATATGTTGATACATATTAGAGGGGCACAAGATGTTAAGAGTGATGGTAATTGTGGTTTTAGAGCCATTGGATCATTGATGGCGCAAAGTACGCAGAGACTTGTTGAAGGAGTTGAGGAAGGAATCTGTCATATACGAGTTAATATTAAATGGTAAGGAACGGGTACAACATATTGAGTATATGTTGGACTATTTTGAGGACTTCCCACTTCAAGATAGGTGGATGACTATACCAGATATGGGACACCTCATTGCATCTTGTTATAATGTAATCCTCATGACTTGGTCAGTGCATCAGTCACTTACATTTTTTCCATATGAGACTGCTCCATTGGATTCTATCTATCGCCGTGAGATTTCGATTGGATTTGTTAACCACAACCACTGGATTAAGGTAAAACAATTAAGATGTTTATGCATATATATATATGTGTGTTTGTTCACTATTCTTTTCACATAATTTGATTTATTTTTTTATTTTTTATTTTACAGGTTTATTTGGAAGGTCAACACCCTATGCCACCAGTTGATGAGCGTTGGTTGAGATGTGCAACCATAACTGCATCAGATTGGCTTACGCCATATCAGAATCGTATACGTCAATTTAGATATGAAGCTGGTATAACAGACCCTTATGATAATGACCCTATATTTATTGAGTAGTTTTGTGAAGCATCATATTGGTGACATTAATAAGGAAGTCACAAGGCAAATAAAACCTTTTCTCTATTCAAAAGCTTAACTTTGTTAAGTAAGGACAGACTATTTATCAGTGCTTCCCAAAATGATACGATCCTGAATCCCAACAAAATGTGTATTAGTATTCTTATCCGGAGAGCTTTCTCAAATATTTTTCCTGTATTTAGAGGTAACAAACAATAAAAGTTGGAGAGCAATCAAAGATGATATGCCTGAAATTTCAAGATGAGTATCAACACTAATTTTAATTTAACTATAATAATCAACAGTGATAATTGTAACAAGAAAAAAGAAAAGCCAGTAAATTTATAGAAAAACTTCAATGGAGTTTTTCAGTGTCTGTGTGTTCATAAATGAGATAAGAACTTGGTTACTGGTTACAAGTTACTGGTTACTCAGTTTTTCAGTGTCTCTGTGTACAACATACAAGTTATTGGTTACTCTGAATTTATGTTAAAGATAAGAACTTGGAAGTCTCTGCACTTCAACTAAACTAAACATTCAGAGAGAGAGAGAGAGAGAGAGAGAGAGAGAGAGAGAGAAACCTGTTTTTGAGCTGCTGGATATGCTTGAAAAACAACACACAAAGACCTTTTTAGCAAAGGAGAGAAGCACAAAAGGAGCTCATGATAACCTCAAAACTACCAAAAATGTAATTTTGGTTGAGAAAGCAATTTACTTTGAAATAAAATTAAAAAAAATACATACGGCAGGCAGAGAAAGGCTGTGTTTGGCTGTGGAGCTGTCTCTTTTCGAAATGATTTTGATCCACTATTTCCTTTTATGTTGGACTACGGAGGGATCTCTATGGAAGATTGAAAATACCTGTAGGATATCTATAAATGCCTGGAGAAGGTTAAACAAGCTAATTCGGATTTTTTGCAATAAATAATGATCAACCTTTGAAGCAGGATTGATATGAGTTATCAATCCTGAGATGTGCAAAGCTTAAAATAAAAGAACACGCAGATATTTATTTTACGTGGTAAAACCCCACCTCTGGGGAAAATCCACGGGACTCCTTAGTCCAGAACGAATCCACTATAGAATTGAGATTACAAGAAATACGCACACACACTTGTCCTAGACTCAATCTAGACAATGTTTACCGACTTCTTCGTAACTCAGCTTCTGTCACGGGATGATCTTCGACACTCCTTATGTTGAATGCAATACTGGTCACGATTGCTTCAAGCTCACCGGAGGATAAACACACAAAGTGTCTTGGTGTCCTTAACCATGTGAGACACCGACATGCATATGTATGCAATATGAATGATGAATGAATTCGATCAATCACCAAGCAACCGAAGCACTTGATGACTTCCTAAGTGAACTAAGTGCAGCAGCTTTTCCAAAATATATTCAATATGCATCAATGATTTCAGACGTTGGAAAGCTATGCATCACAAGAAGGCAAAACATCCTTTTATTCAAAGCAAGTTTCTCACAGGAGAGAAACTTGCGAGACTACACTTCCAAAACAATTATAACTCTAAGACCAATTGAACTAAAACTCTTTGAACCTGGTGCAATATGATCTCCTCAATGAGACGCCACACAAGGGCCAAACACTTATCAAATTAACAATATAAATTCTGATTCAATAAAAATACAAAGTCTAATTCATTAAGGACTCTTAATGATGTCACCAACCGACTCATATTTTAACTTCAATTACAAAGACTCAAAACAAAACTTCAACTATAACTCCTATAATGAATGCATGATATGTCATGATTTACCTGTTGTCAAGTTTCTCATATGGTCAGGGTATGCCTCGGAGGTATGGGATTGAAAGAGTGGTGCCAAAACTTCCAGTAGAAATTCCTCACAAAGTAATTTTCAACCTATACTACAGTCTAGGAAATGCCAATACGATTTTCGTACTAACAAAGATCTTAGGCGGTGTGGCATTTTCTGAGAATTGCAGGTTGTCTCCACCATGGAAGATCGCTAAGAGGTCCTCGATCCCAGCTTCCAACTACGAATAGTCCACCTAGAGAGGTTGGGAAAGTTGGAACAAATAAATTTCACTGTAGCATAGTAGTATATAACTGAAACATGCATAAAAAATTACTATTAATGAAATAGGTGGTGATTGCAAGAACTTGGAATTGAAGAAAAAGTGTCAACAGTTTTAGTAAAACCATAAATCCATATGAAAAGTCAAAGATTTATAAACCCTATTAAAAAAAGAGTGCTGCTAAACGAACCCAATTACTTTTAGGGTTCGTTTAGCAGCACTCTAAAAAAATCAAGCTGAAAATCAACTATAAAATAATGCTACAAGTATTAGGGTGTACCAGGGGTATTTTTGGTAGTTCTATAGGGTGTACTTAGTTAATTTTACATTTTAATTAAAATATTATGGTGTACTTAGATCATAGGGTGTACTCAGTTAATTTTAGGGTTCGTTTAGCAGCACTCTAAATTTTAACACATTGACAGGGTAGAATTGCATATAGGGATACACGATTTATGACCTTGACAGGCTTACTTCATACTTTAGAAAGAATAACCTTTAACATTGGCATCATAATTGGATAGTGATTGGCTCTAAAAAAAGGAAATAGGATTGCCATTGGTGGATTCATAACCTTAGATCTTCATAACTTGATTTCTTTTAAACTCTATCTTTGTTGAGTGTTTTATTTTTCCTTCTTTTAATTCTTGCAATTTAAGTTTTCTTTAATTCATCACTCAAATCAATCAATTGTTCATTTAATTGGATTTAGTGCGATTTAATTAATTAAGTTGTTTTTATCAGTCTTTGTGGGTTCAACCTTGTATTTTCATATCTCTATACTATTATTGATCCGTGCACTTGAGAGTAATTTAATTTGTGATTTTTGGATACTATTTTCAGGTGTTCAAAAATCTACATAATTTATTATAAGGGAAATGTTATAGTTACATGGGTGACTTTGCCAGATTTTCGGCAGAAGGTTAATGTTTTATTTGTTTTGAAATAAGGCTAGGATTAATTTAGTAAAAAGGGCCCAACATCTGCCAGGCGTTGGACATGCACATGGTTCATCTTAGATTTCAATAGGAAATCTAGGGTGTGGAGATGTGGGGGTGCGGCACTAGGTGACCAAAAGGGAAGAGAGGGAAAGGATTAGGATTTTTGTTTGAAATATTAAACATTTTTTAATTAAGCAAACTTACAGTATTGAGACATTGAACCGGGTTTGTTAATTACTATAAATGCGGTGACGAATGTGGGAAAATTGAAATACTGGTAACCAAATTATTTTCGATCTAACCTCAATGACCAAAAGTGTATTTAACCCTTATATATAGATATAAATTAGTTTGGGTAAATTACTCAAATAATCCTCAAATTTGTACCCGATTTACATTTTGGCCCATAAACTAAATTATTCATTCAAATGGTCCACCAACTCTTTATTAATCGGCGCTTTGGTCCTACCGTTACATTTTCTGTTAAATTTAGTCATGTGAGCAGCACATGCTACATTTATAGGGGTAAGTAAGACTTTTGACCTATGTATCACCTCTTTATCACCAATATATCACTTATGTATCACTATTTTATCACCTATATATCACCACTTTATCACCTATGTATCACTACTTTATCACCTATTTGGGGAACATTGGACGGTTATAGACGGTTTTACCCTCACATTTGATGGCAACATTAACATAATGTAACGGTAGGATCAATGGAGCGATTAATATAGAGTTGATGGATCATTTGAACGAATAATTTAATTGAGAGATCAAAATGTAAATCGGGTATAAGTTTGAGGACCATTTGAGTGATTTACCCTTTTTTTTTTTTTTTTTTGGTCAACGAGTGATTTACCCAATTAGTTTTAGGCTTCCCTTCAAAGCTTGAGCTACCAATCCAGGACAAAAGAAAGAAAGAGAGAGCTAGAGAAAATAGGATTATGGTAAACTAGCAGAGATGAAGGGGCTCGCGTTATGACATAGAAAGAAGAGGTGAATCACATTGTAATAAGGGTGGAAATTGAATGAGTCAAAAAAATTGAAAAAAGCCATGTCCATTAAGAGGTCGTTTGGTACGGCGGACTGTCATGAACTGGACTAAATCCTGGAACTGTCTTGGATTAGCTCGGACTGGACTAAACTGGATTAAGTACTAACCTATGTTTGGTGCTGCGTTGGACTAAGAAGTTGGATTATAAAAATAGTGAAGACCTATGTTTGGAGTTGTGTCGAAGTAAAAAATAATTATTTTAATAATTAATTTTAATTATAAATAAATAAAATTCTAATATTTACTTTTAATTAAGGATTTTGACCTTAAAATAAATAATAATAAAACAAATAAATTTTAATATTTTTTAAAAGCCAAACTATCTTATCTTTTCTTCATTTTTTTCCTTTTTATTCCTTTTCTTCTACCTTTCCTTCCCGGCCCGTCCTTTTTTTTTTTTTTTTTTCCCCTTCCTTTCTTCTTGTTCTCTTCCCAGCCCATCCTCAATTTTGCATTTTTCTCAAATTTTCTTCCCTGCCAAAAACTCTTCAGTTGTGATTCTCTCACAAATTTCGTCAATTCTTTCTCTAATTTTCTTCTTAATCACTTTTCATTACTCAATTTGTTCATATGATGAATGATTCAACTCAATCTCATGGCTCACCATCATCTTCTCCACTCTCTACATCTGCCATGACTGCTTCAACTCTTGCGTTAATTCAATGAATCATGGCTTCTATTTGAGGCCCCCCAAAGTTGGAGCCCATGGCCGTTGCCTTCTGAGCTCAAGGCCGACACCGTGCACTATTCTGATAGCCAAACAGAGACCCAAGCCTCGTCGTCCCTGACCCACATGTACGACCAGAGCTCGGCCTTCGGCAACCATTAGCAGTAGCAAGATCTCAAATCAATTACTGGGTTTCAAGCCTTTTCGATGAACTTGGGCTCGGAAGTGGAGGACTTGGCATCCATTGCCTGGACTCGTGTCTAAGTGAAGAAGAAGAAAAAGAAGAAATCGGTATCGCGTTGGACTCGCATGTTTTGTTTAGTGAGCTCGCTATTGTGCGAACCGTGTCTCAAGCTCGCTATATTGGAAGAGCGAGCGAGGCAATTTTTGTACTGTTGGGCTATATAAGCTCATTTAAGTTAGTCCCTTTACCTGCCAAACGTGGGTTTGAAGTAATATTTAAGGCTGTCCTGTCCAGTGAGGCCTCCCAAACATGCCCTAGAAAAAAGTAAACTTTGGTTTTTCTGTTGGGAAAAGTACATGCGGCATCGTATGATTGGCACATGAGGCCGATTCTATACTTATAGAATAGAACCGGCTGCACGCAAACCCATTTTTCGTCTTCTCTCTTTCATCTGAGCCAGCCAGCCACATCTCGCTTCTCGTCTCTCATTTCTTCTGCCACAGTTTTCTTTTCTTCTTTTTCTTCTCTCTGTCGTTCGTCTCAGCCACAACTCCCTCACTTCTCCAAGCTCTGAGTCTAAGGATCAAACTCAGACTGTTTTATCGCCCTTTCGTCTCATTAATTGTTCTTCTCCTCTGTCTCACCCAAACTGGGCTTTGGGTAGCCTAATTTAGGCTTTGTATAGGGGCAATTTTAATTAGGGTTTTTAATCTGTGAGTAATTGAAATTGTGGAAAGTAGAAGAAGAAGAAGATGATGGTGGAGGATCTTGGTGTGGAAGCCAAGGAATCAGCGGTTCGTGAGGTTGCCAAGCTCTTGCCTCTTCCTGAACTCCTTCAGTCCATAGCATCCGTCAAGGCCGATTACATTGCTCGCCAACAGGTCCCCTCTTGTTTTGTTTATAAATATTATATTTCCATTTTGAAATGAAAACTCTAAATGTGTCTTACAATTCTGTCTATTTCGCTATGTTTTTTGAATATGAATAGTCGGGCAAGAATAATGTTGCTGTCTCTTATTAGAGTTTTGAAGAACTTTGTAATTGGAGTATATTGTTCTTTAATTTGATTGTGCAGTAACAATTGTTGACCTAAATTCGTTTCTCTAGTAAGCCCTGATTGGTGGTGTGAATAGTTTGTGTGTTTGGTAATCTTGGTTTACTGATTGTTGGATTGATGTACTAGATTTATAATGTGTTGAGTTGGGAGAAAAGAACAGTGGTTTTCAGATTGGGATGGTTGTGACACATAACATAAAAGCTATCTAGGCCAGTGTTTTTAAGGGTTGTTTATGATGGTTTTAGTTGCACGGAAATTGCAACGTCTACAATGTCTTTAGTAGGAAAAGTAGAGTTGTGGTTCAGTGGGACTGGCTGTGACACCGTGGATAAAGATCTCTAGAGCAATGGCTTTAGAAGTAGAGGAAAGGATGAATATAATCTCATGCAATATATGTTGCATTTTTAGGAGATGGCCAAAGATGATTTTAAATGATTAAAATCAACAAGTTATTTTCATGATATGATATATTCTTCAATTTCTACAGTGGATTTTACATAATAAAAATTTTTACATCGAATTTTAAAGCACAAGATCAAGTTAACCAATTCATGGCGTGGTAGTTGAATTGAAATAAAGTTAACATTGATAAAGCAGTTCATGCATTAAGCATGAACTGTAGCATATTGGGGTTCAAGTTTTAAGTAATTTATGTTTTCAGATAAGTGGTGGTCAGTTGGTGCTGTCGGCATTAATTTTGTTTCTGGTAGCTGCTTCTGCTGAAGTGCCACACATGATAGTCTGATAATGATACACACGCACAGATGTGCAGACACATTCTTTGATTAGTGGCATTACCTTTTGCAATATTGAAGTTCTTTTATAATCAACTTGCCTTTTAAAAGCTGCTATTTTTCTTTATTGTCAGGCTAATGATGCACAACTTAGCACTATGGTTGCCGAGCAGGTACGTGCACAATCTTTAATCCATATTTCGTTGGTCATGATTAAAAGTTTCTTATTGATAGTGTGTCAAGTCTTATATGATACATTTATGGAGGTGAGAAAGGTGGGCTCTTTAATTAATATCAAGTGTCTTACGAGGTAGTGCTTTGCATGCAGGTTGAACAAGCACAAGCTGGGCTGGAATCCCTGTCCTTATCTCAAAAATCAATAAACCAACTCCGTGAAAACTTCGTTTCTATTGAAAAGTATGTTGTTTATGGAAATTCTAGAGGCTTTATGAATTAAAGGAGATTATTTTTGTATGTTACTTGCTATGCATAAGCAATTGCACAGCATTGATCTGTTCATAATTTTTGGTGGTTATGATTTCCTTGTCATCAGGCTATGTCAAGAATGCCAAACATTGATTGAAAACCATGATAAGATAAAGCTGCTTAGCAATGCAAGGAATAACTTGAATACAACCCTGAAGGTTGGCAAGCCTTTCCTTGTGTACATAATTTTGTCAGTCATGATCATTCTCTGTATGTGTGCGTGCCTGCAATATGTATATAACACAGAAGGATTAATAGTTTCTTGTCAGATTTCCTTTCTCTTTTGACTGAGATACCTTGAAATGCTTGAACTTCCCATTTAAAGTAACAATAATACTTGAGTCAGCATAACCTTTTCCAAATTTTAGTTACCAAATGATACGGCAGGTGATATGTCAGTATCTTATTTTTTTAGGCTCTTAATTTTGGAGTTGCACTTGTTTTTAATTGATCATTCCCAAATTGTGGATTCCTCATCCACTCTTTGTAATAAGCTTCCTACTTTAATAAAATTATGTTTCTTTTAAAAAGAAAAATATGTCAGTGTCTTATTTGTTATAAATGAATGAGTTTCAGTTAGAGCCTATATGTACAAATAAAGCACTGAAACATCAATTTTTTATTTTTCGTAAAGACAATTTTATTGCTATAAAATTAAATAAAATAAAGTTACAAAGGGAAAAGATAGTGGACAAGAGGGCCACTACAGAAGACAAAATGAAAGAAACAAAAGACTGAACTTATGCACTGCAGCATGCCAATCTTGGGAAATAATTGAGAAAGATAAACCACTAAATCTCTGGAGAACGCTCAGAGAGCTGACCAAAAACAAACTTCTCCCCATAACTCCTCAACCTCCACACCAATGTAGTCTTCAAATACCTTCTCTCTAACCAAATCACCCAAAGCACAGCCAAGACCATATGAGTTTTTCCTTGTTATCCTTGCATATCATTTTATGGCTGTCACAAAGAAAGGAAAAACAGTCCCTTGGAAAAACTCGGCTTGTCTCTCTAAACAACTTAAGCCAAAGACAACTTCACAGGGCAGTGACACATCATTTGGTATCCAAATTCTAGGGTTTGTTCTCATGTCCTTTGTATTATTACTCTTTGAAAAAAGGGAAACCGTTGGGCTAGAAGGCGACTATTCATCTGTGTTAATAATGTTGAATTATATATATTTTTTTTGTTAAGTACAAATCTAGATGTACTTCTTTTTAAAAATTCAACAACACAACAAACTCTCATCCATTAGATTTGAACTCGGGAAAATCTGGATGTACTCTTTTCGAATTTTACCTAAACATTTTAGAGATATTGCCTTTAGTGGTTTTCTTCTAGTTTGGGTGGGAGTTTTAATATTGTATGTTTGGTTTTTGCTTATTGATGTTTTCTGGATTAGGATGGTTGATGTTTTATGTCTACTCTGTTCTTAATTTTCTTGTAGCTTGAGGGTTGTATCTTGTTTTTCACTTCTGGTCCAATTTCATTGCATACATCCATATTTTTCTTAACATATTCATTCCTTTCCTATTCAAAAAAATAAGGTTTGAACCTATATCCATGAAGTTTCGGGACGTATTGAGATGGTGATCTCTTGCATTGTTCTATGGTGCTCACTAGTTAATCTTGATCTTTGGTAGGATGTTGAGGGTATGATGTCAATTTCTGTTGAAGCTGCTGAGGCACGGGATTCTTTGAGTGATGATAAAGAACTCATTAATACATATGAGGTAAAAGTAGTGTTGCAATTTTTAGTCTGTTACACCTCTTTCATTTGGGCCTAATTTCTTAAACTTTTGGTTATTTTGGTTTCAGCTCTATATTTGTCATCATTAAATTAACTTATTGATTAGGATAGCTCAGCAAAATTTGCACATTAATTGTATCTTTATGGTCCAATCTTTTCATTTTCATATTTGCTATAGAGGTTAACAGCTCTTGATGGAAAGCGGAGGTTTGCATTAGCAGCTGCAGCATCTCACAAGGAAGAGGTTGGCAGGCTTAGGTATATATGCATCCTCTTCTCTACTTCACTGTGGCATTTATAGTTCTTTTTGGTAATCTCAATATCTATGACGAGCTCTAGCTACTTGTCAGTCCTTCATAATCCTTTTCTGAGGTTATACTGGTTTTCGAACCCTTAGCGAGCGAGTGAGTGAGATAATATGATGTTGTTGATCAGTATTTGCAGTAGCTAAATCGTCTAAGCAGATTATGTGGTTCTGTTTGGGTCGATTTGAACATTGGGGTTGGCTTGATAAGTTGTTGGGTAATGATAATGGCCATGATGATGACATTTGTACCTGTTTGTTTTATCTATTTGATGTTTTCGAGGCACAGTTTGTGATTTGAGGCTTGATGACTTATTTCTTTTTTAATTTTTTATTTGGTGCATGTTAGAGAATATTTTGAAGATGTTGATAGGACCTGGGAGACATTTGAGAAGACATTATGGGGCCATGTTTCCAACTTCTATAATCATTCCAAAGAAAGGTATTGTCTCTATGATATGAATAATGGTTTAATAGTGTGATTGTTCTTGTTCCTCTTGGCATATGCGCTGTTAAAATTTATGGTTGTTTGTTCTATTTAGAGTTCGTATTTACTTTTTGCAACCACATTTGAAGCTGCTCTAGGTGATGTTTCTTATTTAAATGATCTATAGAATTTCCTGCAGTGATTGAGGTTCATGTTTTATATACTTCTTAGGGGTGCTTTAACGCTGGAATTTATGTGTTTTACTCATTTTTGTTAGTTTTTGTTTGGTACAAAAAATAAAGTTTATTAATTCTAATAGTATTACACATCAGTGGACAAGAAATCCACTCCAAAGACATACAGTAAGATGGAAAAAGAACAAATCAAACATTCAAACATCCCATCCAATATAGAGCAAAGTTGGGACCCAGAAGGGCCTCCAAACACTAACTAAATGATCCTAATATACTGCAACCTCTCAGTCAAGAAGAATATCCTTGAATTCTGTACAGCCCAAAGAGATGACCAAATTAAATCTGGCCTTATCCCAAACTTCATTCGTCCCCAATGCGCTAAAACCTTGAAAATTTCTTCTATCTATTTCCAACCATATGACCCAAAGGGTGACTAACACGCTACACCCCTACAGAGTTTTAACTTTCTTGCTTGATGATAAAAGATTTGCTTATGATGCTTTTAGTGTCGTCTTCAGAGTAAGTGTCAGAAATTCTCTCTGTTTTTCCTTACTATTTTTGGCCTTAATTTTCTTTCTTTATGTATAATTGTTTCAGATTACCAAATGCATTGAAGCATCCTGTGACCTTAATATATATAAGTTGTTCTAATTATTACCTGATCTAATGCTCATTTTGTCCTTTTTGCAGCCCTTCAACATTGGTTCGTGCTTTAAGGTATGTATCAGGGAAACATTTTCTGTAATTGTCTTCTTGTATGCTGAGCTGAAGTATACTTTTTCTTTAGCCTTAGCGGTTAAATTACTAATATCTGTTGCGTATGTATTTGTTCAAATTACCTTTTTTCTTTTTAGGCAAAATCTCAAAAGTTTTAATTTAATTTTTCTTCTTGACCTTTGATTTCAGAGATCCTTGATAGACACCTATGTTTTTAAAATTAACCACTCTATCATGTGTACAAAATTCCTTATAAAAACAGTTGTTTCCATTAAACAAGATTTACTCGAGTCTTGACAACAAAGCTTACTCCTGTTTCCTTGGCTTTAAAACCTTTTCTTCTTCTTGCTACTGTATTCTAATTTTTGGGTTCAATTAGAGGTCATTATGTATTTTCTCAAAGCTCCGAATTCCATATTTTCTGTTTATAAAATTGTGGGTTTCATATGGTGATTTCACAGTGAGAGTGTACATGGCAATGCTTTTGGTTATCTTTTATTCAGTTCTTGTAATCAGATAGTGTCATAACGATTCTATTCTTCTTCTAGGGTTGTTGAAATGCAAGAAATCCTTGACCAACAACTTGCTGAAGAAGCAGCTGAGGCTGAAGGAGGTGGTGCCATGGCATCAATTGCAAATCCTCGTAGAACTGCCAAGTAACTATTTTGAATTGATTTTCAGTTTTATGCATGATCTCTCTCCTTGGTGTTTGAATCTTATGAATCTTCTCATGCTATTAACCAATATAATGCTAACGTACCGATTTTTCATGTATATGACTTCAAACCATGCTTGGCATCTAATTGCATTATTTTGGAATTGTGGCCTGCAGAAAGACTACCACGGCAACGGCTTCTTCAAGAAACCTGACACAGCAGAAATTGAATTTTCAAGGCAAAGGCTATAAGGACAAATGCTATGAGCAAATAAGGAAGACTGTTGAAGGACGATTCAACAAGCTTCTGACAGAGGTACGTTTCAAATAATCATTTGGCCACATATTGCTGAGAGAAAACTATCGTGACTTCTTGTTTACTATATCTTATTCTTACTGTATCTGGAACAGCTTGTTTTCGAGGATCTTAAGGCAGCATTAGAGGAAGCTCGAACGGTACACACACTTGACTATTAATCTTCTTGATAGTATGATAAGATTTTTCATTGATTTTTGTGTGGTCTTGGAATCAATAATGTAAATGATGTCAGGGGAAATATCGATAGTTTGATTATTTTGAAATATCAACAGAAATATTGATATCCTGGGAAATATTGGTAAAAATTATTGAAACAATGGGAATATAGATCAAAGTTTTGGTATTTTGTGTAATTTGGGTAGAAAGAAATAGGAGGAGGAGCTTTGAATTCTCAATTAAGTCCCTCATATTTCACACACCTGCAAGCTTGTATTTATTTATTTTGTGGATAAGCAGATTTGCATTAGAAACAAGGAAAAGCACAGATTCGCATTAGAAAGAAAGAGAAGTACAGCCACAATAGACGACTTGTCTACCACAACAATACATCAATGAAAACTAAACCCTAAATAAAGCAAACGATACAATTTCTAACAATGATCAGGATTCAAAACACAAATTAGACTCTTATAAAACAGCTGTTCTCAAATCAGGAAACTAGAAGAAAATGGTATGTCCCAAGCTGAAACTCAGAAGACATTAAAGCGCAAAGTGAAGACCAAAATCGTACCTTTGTCCTATAAAGCCTCCACCCCATTCTCAAAGCCCTTCTTAATCTTCTTATCTTCACCATTCCTTCCCTCTTCCATGGTTTGGAAGGCTAAAGTACCACTCAATGTACGAGTTGCAGATTGCTCTTGGTAGGGTCAACACTTGCGACATGGTTCAGAGGAGAAAACCTACTGTTTTCCTCTCTCCCCACTGGTTCACCATGTGCACTTAAGTACCTCCTAAAGTATCATCAGCTGTTATTTAGGGAGAATTTCCAGTCATTGGAATTATGTTCTCATTAGATTTGTTAGCAGTTAGTTTTCTTATTCGGGGGACATCTTGTCATCTGAACTGGTTGTAATTTTTATTTAATAAAATTTGTTCTTATAAAAAAAAATGTGATCTCCCCAATTTCAGGTTCGTTTAAATTTATTCGTAAACCAAAATCCCAACTGAAAGGAAGAAAAGATTTGAGTAAGAATTGAGCAATGGGAAACATTATGGAAGCTGGACAATCTATATACAAAAAAGGTAACTCGAAACCTTGCCCATTCCCTATTTGCCACTACAAACTGATGGCAAGAAGAAAAAGAATCATGGTCTTGGGACATGTCTTTGCAACGGCAGCGACTTGAACACTCCTTATTTAGCATCCCACCCGTAATGGCAATAGCACATAAATAATCCCTTTCTAATGGAAATCTCCATAATAACTTCCCAAGTAAATCCTTGTTTTTCATAACAAAATTAATAGTTCCCAGACTATCCTTCCCTTTTACTCGAGAAGCCACCTCCCATATGACAAGTTACTTAAAACTGATTGTATCAAAGTTAACCTGCCTCCTCTTGACAGAAGTTCCATTATTCCAATGTTTTTTCCCTACTTTCTCCACCACCAGATTCCAAAAGCTGTTTGATCGCTGGTTACTTCCCAGTGGAAGTCCCAAATTTCTGTAGTCTATGACCACCTTCGTAACCTTCTAAACTGTTTGCTTCTTTCCCTTGTGTATTTATACCCACTAGGGCACACTTAGCTTTGTTAATTCTCAAACCCAACAATGCACAAAAACTTCCAAAACTAATAAAAGGTTGGTCTATTTCAGCATGTCTCCAGACAAGAACAATATAGTGTCTTCAGAAAATTGCAAACTGGAAATCACCACACCTGCTCTGCCCACTAGCCCCTCCATTAAATGCGTTTGCTTGCTTGCATCAAATGTGATTTGCATTGCCACTAGAGAGAATTTGTGCGCAATTAAGGCTCAGAGTCATTTCCTTCTACCATAACAATGTGAGCAGCTTTTATTTGTTAGGTTAAATTCTGTTTGAGAAGGAATCATGTTTCTTCATTTCCATATATTTTTACCCTTTTCTACCTTATGAGATGTATGGTGGCTAAAGATGTTTGATTTCGTTTTAGCTTGTTTCTCATTAAGGTTGTTGAATTGTACATTTGGTGTAGCATCATGTTGTTCATACTTGGTGTTAGTGATTGGTTTTCTTGTCTCTTACTTATCTTTTATGATGCATTCACCTTCCTTTTTTCTTTTTAATGTTTTAGATTGGAGAAGAGCTTGGAGATATATATGACCATGTGGCCCCTTGTTTCCCCCCAAGGTTTGCACTCTCTGTTTTCCTTGGTTTATTACCTTTGAGTTATTACATCTGTTTGCCTTGGCTCAGGTTCTTAAAGGGTCTCTTTGGTCTAGGATAGATCTTAGAATCAAATTTCATCAAACATTATTGTACAACGAAATGTCTCAAGTCATTTTAAGCTTTTGTTTAAAGTTATCTCTCTCTACCCCTTGGAAAACGCTTTATGTTTTGTAATTTTGATGTTGGTGACAATTTCATTCGTTTGTTGGCAGTAGCAGTTGGATAGGGTACTGTAGCTCAGAAGTGACTTAGCATTCCAAATGATATTCTACTTTGTTGTTAGGAGGCTGTATATCTCTCAGTCTTTCGATCAGAATTTTGACCAAAGAAAAACTTTAATTAAGGGATTTAAAATTGGAAAGTGGAACAATGTTTATTTTTGTGCAGCATATTGTTTTCTGATCAAGCTCAACGCTAACAGAAATGTTGATGCGTGAATCACTATAAATGCTGGTCAAAGAAAACTTCTCAACTCTAGTAATGAATCTAACGACTAAGAACAGGAGTTAAAATTTGGGAATAGGGGTTCTAAAGGAATGGTTGTAGTTTGTTGTCTTTCTACTACTTGTTTTACTTGTAGACAAGCAGCTTAATGCCTTCCTGGCAAAGAGTCTAAGATTCTATGGACATACAATTACTTATCCCAAATATACTTTCAAAAGAGATAAAAGACCAGAAATCATATTCATTGCAACTGGTGCATGTGCAGTCTTTTCTTGTCGATATCTGCTATAGTCATAAGGTTGACTCTCTGAAATGAGTTAATTGTCAAAGTCCATTCTAATTTGTTAGATTATCGCAACATCCAAAATGTTAAGCTATTAGGGAATCAGCCAATGATTTCTATTAAGCTAACGCTCTTCTCATCTGCAGTATCATCTTGCACGTGGATAGACAGACAGAAAACATATATTTAGTTTCTTCCTACACGTGTGAAACACACTTATCCTGCACGCAATTTATAGATAACTGGGGGACTCTGGAATGAGAGGTTTTGAACCCAGAACTCAAATACTATGCTAGATTAAGCCTTACAACGGGTGTTTGAATTGTTAGGGAATAAGCCAACACTGTATATCAAGCTTAAATAATTGATCTGAAGGATCAAGTGCTCTAGAAAGTGGATGCATGCCTATATTACACATATGAGCATACTATGAATTCTGAAAGCAGAAAACTATCCTAGTTAAATGTTCTGTCAATTTGATGGTAACTTCATTTTGGCAGATATGAAATATTCCAACTCATGGTCAATCTGTATACTGAGCGATTCGTTCAAATGCTTAGATTACTCAGTGACAGGGCAAATGAAATGACGAACATAGAGATTTTAAAGGTACTCTTCTGATTGCTTATTTGTTTCAAATTCGCATTTCACACGCAGAAAAGTTTGCTTTCTGTGAGAACCAACCTTGTGCGTTATATAGTTAAACTAATTATAAACAGTAGCTGGTTGATTGGTGACTTATTATCATAGGCACGCTTCGATTATATGTTTTCAAAGTACATTGTCCCCAAAGAATCAAATTCTTTGCGCTGTTATGGCTTGAAAACATGTGTATACTAAGAAAAGTGGAATGGTGCTGAGATTGTATTCGATATTTTCTTTTTATCTTTTTATTTTTATTTGACAAAGATTGTTCATTCTGCTATACTCTGTAGTAAATACATCCAAATATTTAGCTCAAGTCATTGGGTGGGGAGAGGAAAGGACTAGATCCTAGGTTGAAGTCATTATGTAATTAAAAGAAAAAAAAACATTCAAGGTTCTTTATGTGAAAATTTAGTAAAATTGAAGTAATAAGACTCACAATACTAAATTTTGATCCCAGGAAATTGAGTTTAGATGTGTTGATAAAATTGGGAGAGAATGAAATGTATTAATCATAATCCTAAAAGGGTTGCAAAAATATTTTTATTCTGTAACAGGTTTCATATAGTTTTTTAGCCATCCTATTCTACATTGCTATCAGTACTTTTCCTTGACATTTGGTTTGACTTGAGCTGGTAGTAGTTTACTTGTGAAAGTATCTTTCATTACTGTCTATTCTTCATGTAACAGAATTTCATCTTACAATTTGAATTTCTTAGTTCCTATTTGCATTGCCCTCTCTTATTTGGAACTAGGTAACTGGTTGGGTGGTTGAATACCAAGAAAATCTGATTGGGCTTGGGGTTGATGAGTCCCTTGCTCAAGTGTGTTCTGAGAGTGGTTCCATGGATCCCCTTATGAATTCATATGTTGAGAGAATGCAAGCTACAACAAGGGTAAAAATATTTTACTTATAATTCTCTTGCGCTTTATTTTAGTTTTTTTCTGGGTGTAAAATTCTGACATCTTACTATAATTTTGCACACACTTTCTAGAAATGGTACTTGAATATCTTAGAAGCCGATAAGGTACAGCCACCAAAGAAAACAGAAGATGGGAAGCTATATACACCAGCTGCTGTTGATTTATTCAGGATCCTAGGAGAGCAAGTGCAAATTGTTCGTGATAATAGCACTGATCTCATGCTGTACAGAATTGCCTTGGCAATTATTCAGGTCATTTCAGCTTTGATTTCATGCTAATTACTAGTATAGTGAGATTTCATGATTTCTACCAGCATGGGTATAGTGCAGTTAATAACATTTATTGCAATGTCAACACCTTTTCTTGAATAAAATATCGCAATTTCATCAGTGTGCCATCTAAACTGTTACAGCCTTGATAGAAAGTTGCGTACATTATGTGTCTGTCAATATACTGATCTTAGATGCGTATTGATTCCCTCCCTTAATTTGCCAATGCTCTAAGTTTCCTGGATGTGCTAATGTTCTTCCTTGGGTTGCCCTGATTTAATAATTCTTACATAAAAAAAAGTTTAATAATGCTTCTTCACTTGGCATAATAATAATAATAATAATAATAATAATAATGTCCTGTAGTATTGGTTTTTGTGATTTTGCAGGTAATGATTGATTTCCAAGCTGCTGAAAGGCAGAGACTTGAAGAACCTGCTTCAGAAATTGGTTTGGAACCTTTATGCGCAATGGTTTGTGACTCTCTTACAATTTACCATTTGTCTGTATTTTATTGATCGGATAAAAAGTAATCTAATATTGGGCTTTTCTATTAAATTTGTATGCAGGTTAACAACAACTTGCGCTGCTATGATCTTGCAATGGAGCTAAGTAATAGCACTTTGGAAGCTCTTCCACAAAACTATGCTGAGCAGGTACCATATCCGTCTTAGTTCTTTTTATTAATTCTGTATTCATCTTGGTTGTTTTTATTTTATCCCTGTGTTTCTTTGTTTTCAATCTTTCTATTTAAAACTTCGTTGTATCCAGGTAATTTGTTTCTTTAGTAGTCTGATCTAATATTCCGAGCCTGTCCTTTTGGGTTTCAATTAATGAGTTTATTGAGTGACTTGCACTAAATAGGGGTTACATTGATACAGAGAGAGCGTGCCAAACTAAGATCCTCAATAGGTTACTGTAATTAAAAAGTCTTATGTGTAAGCAACTTAAGATCCATAAATGTAGCATTGTGGGTTGGTTGTGAGATTACAACGATCATATCAATTTTTCCTTTTCATTTTTACAGGTCAACTTTGAAGACACATGCAAAGGTTTCTTAGAGGTTGCAAAGGTATTTTGTATGTTGAAGTGTGTTCTTTTTGGTACAGAATATTATGTTTTTTTCTTTCTTCATATGTTTCACATATCTTTTGCTGCTGTGTAGTAACTTGTGTTTATTATGATATTTCATCAAGATATAGTGCCATACCTTGTAAAAAGTTCCGACTTTAGTGTGCATGGCTTGCTTTTTTTTGTTGAACCCCTTATGGCCTACCCTCTCCCCACTATATTTTCTCATAAATGCATGTCACATATAAGTATTAAAATGTTGCATATCTTCTGTGGATCACACAGTTTTTAATCATATTTCCAAATTGATGGTAGGAAGCCGTGCATCAAACTGTCAGTGTTATCTTTGAAGATCCAGGAGTGCAGGATTTACTTGTCAAGCTTTATCAGAAGGGTAAGGTAATTTACTCGCTGGTGTCGCAGTAATTTTATTGTAATCAGTATTTTTCATCCTCTCTCTCTCTCTCTCTCTCTCTTCCACTTCCCTCCCTCCATGTCTGCTCGCCTGTTCACATGTGTTCTTGTTTCTCTTTTGCCAGTAAAAAAATTTCATATAGTAATTGTTTCGTCTATGTCTGGTGTTGAAGTTTTAACAAATTGAAGATATGCTTGTTTAGGCTATTTTTCTAAGACACTTGCATATGTACTCATATCTCTGCCTCATCTTGTCTCTCATTTCTTCCTTTTTGTATAGGAGAAGCCAGTCTGCCGAAGCAAAACATTTATTGCATTTAATTAATACAAAGAAATTAATTAGGACAAGAGAAAACATAGAAATTAATGAGGAATGTGAAAAGATCATGTGGGAACATTAAAGATCAGCAATTACTCTTCGGTTGAAGTTAAAAATATATTTAGCAAAGAGGAAGGGTTATTAGTAAGTTACCCATAGTATCAGAAAAGAAAATACTCTTTTATCAAACCATTACTTAGTTTCTTTGTATACCAGACTTCTCCTTATAAAGATTAGGTGTACTATGTTCTATTTCTATGTATGTTAAGTGGTACTAGAGCCATATTGTGGAACACCAAACAGCACCAAATGGACTCAAATGCCACATTGAGATTGACGTAAGCAATCTTGCGGTAATCAATTATCTGAGGACAGTGCTACACTTACCAACTTGTTATCCTTACCTTTTTTCCCCAATCAATGTGGCACTATCACATTGGGTCCTACAATATGGTTATTTATTCAATGCAATGGGGGAGTATGCTTATCAAGTGCCACATAGGTTGGGAAAAAAGTTAGGGCATTAAGCATTTTCCCTTGTCTCAATCTGGGAGCAAGTGGACATATTTATAATTTTGTATAAAAAATATTTTACATGATTATGAGTGAAATACTCTATAGGTCAACAATAATAGAGGATAATAAAGTACATTACTATGAGTAAAACACCCCTATGGGAATGACTACTTTAACAGTCAATGTTATCAGTGAGAAAATAATAGTTCTTTATATTATTAAGAATTTACTTTTTCTTAATAAATTTTTGTCAGTATTGCTATTATTAAGCATTTACTTTTTCTTCTTATATATAAGATCCTCCATTTAAGTGTTGTCTTCTCCAATTTTTCAGAGTGGTGTGAAGGACAGGTTACTGAGTATCTAGTTGCAACCTTTGGTGATTATTTTGCAGACGTGAAGATGTAAGTTTCTTTCGTTCAGTTGTTGGTGAATCATTATTCATTTTTTTTAAGTGCATTTATCATTTTCTCATTATAATCTTGATTTATTCTACACACTATGAAACATAAATCTAATGCCGATGGTAAATCTGTATTTTCTTAGAGGAATAATTTTAATGTTATGGAGAGTGAAGAGGAATACATTAGGACTAAGTTCATAAATCTAGTGTGTTTGTCCCTCTTCTGTTTAACAACCATCTTAATTACTCAATCAATTAATAAATTAATTTTTGCATTAAGATTCCGTTTAATATTGGTTTTTCGTTCTACATATTAATGTGGATTTTCACCATAGCGAGATGGAGTTGGATACCATGTGCTGGTTGGACATTGAGATTTTGCCTGTTTAAGATTCTCTACCTGATTGTGAAGAATAAGAATGAAAAGGGACCAACATATCATCAGTTGCACAGACCACAGTTTCGAGATTCTTCTTAACTAATTTGGAAAACTCAGTAAATTGGTCCTGCAGGGGGACCCACAAGTTTAACATTAAGCTGGGTATTTCAAGGTCTTTAAACTCTGTTTGTCATGATTCAGTGGTAGAGTCTTATATCTGACTTCTTATATTTAACTGTAGATGAAAATGATTATGTTTTGCACATATCACGTCTATTCTTTTCTTGCAACTCTTTTCCATCGCAATCAAATAATAATTGAACAAATAACAAGTTTGCTCGAATATGGTTGGTTCTGTTTTGTTTTTTATTTTTCCGAACGTCTACTTCAAATTGAAAGACTTATGCTTTTCTGGGTTGTACTTCTCTGTATTTAAGGTATATTGAAGAAAGATCATTCAGGAGATTTGTTGAGGCTTGTTTGGAGGAAACAGTGGTTGTTTACGTTGATCATCTTCTAACACAGGTTTAATTTCTGATAAATAGCTAACTGTTTTATTATTAATTGTAGGTTGGACAGTATAGCATGAATTCTTCCATACTATTCTCTCACTTAATCGTGTTAATGATGCTTGTGATTGCAGAAGAACTACATCAAGGAAGAGACCATTGAGAGGATGAGATTAGATGAAGAGGTTCTGATGGATTTCTTTAGGGAGTATTTAAGTGTTTCTGTAAGTGCTGATCCTTGTTTTTTACGTTTCGTGAAAGATATTTCCATTCTGACAAGATATTTTCCATTTATTGGTGGGATATATTTCTATTTTTCGTTGCTAAGGCTTTCCATTCTGATTTCATGAACTTGGCTACAGAAAGTTGAAAGCAGAGTTAGAATACTGAGTGATTTGAGAGAACTTGCTTCTGCAGAGAGCCTGGATACCTTCACCCTCATTTACACAAATATTCTTGAACATCAACCTGACTGTCCGGTAAATATTAAGAAACAATATTCTGCTGTATTTTCCAGCAAATCTATGTCTTGCAAAAATTTGTCCAAAGTAGTCTGATTCTCTCTGTTGCAGCCTGAGGTTGTTGAGAAGCTTGTTGCATTGCGAGAAGGCATACCACGGAAGGATGCCAAGGAGGTATGAGCAAACCTAGCGCTTCAATTCCCCTTTTTTCTTTTTCTTTATATGTCAAAATCAAATTATTTAGCAAAGGAAGAATTAATAAAATTAAAATCATGCATTTTCCTGGAGGTGTAATGTATTTGTTTGTCAAACAGGTCGTACAAGAGTGCAAAGAGATATATGAGAATTCTCTTGTCAATGGGAACCCAGCAAAATCAGGTTTTGTTTTTCCAAGAGTGAAGTGTTTATCAAGTTCCAAGGGATCCATATGGCGGAAGCTAACTTAGTTGAACATCAACTACTGCACTGCTCCCACTCGTAAACTTGTTCTTGTATCAGACTGGAAAACTGCTCTGCCAATTGCGTTTGTATATTTGAAATCTTACTCGTTTTATTACTTGTAAGTATGCTACTTTTCCCTAATCATTTTTGTCCTCTCGAAGAAAATTTGTATTTTTTTATTTAATTTTAATAAATATGAGCTTGTAAGTTACATCTATTATTTGAATTCACTTCTATTAAAACTTGCTTTTGTTAAAATGTATTGCGTGGATAATTGAATTATACATTCAGAGTTGTAGTTCAAGTGGGAGAGCATGTACCTTCGCACTCATTCAAAGGTTATAGTTCAAGTGGTAGAGCATGCATCTTCACACACATTCAAAGTCCTTTTTTTTTTCAAGGACCTTTCCTATTGAGAGGGACGATAATATACTAAATTCACACACACTATACGGATGCTGGGACTCGAACTCAGAACCTTGCTTGAGGGAGCAATTGCTCCAAACTACTACACTAGTTGGTCTTTGCTGTTTCTAAGTCATTTATTGTATAATAAAAAAATAGATTGAATGTGATTGATCTATTTGACTTTTATTTTCTTTTTTCTTGATAATTTAAACACGCATGCATCCAGACTTTGGCGATAGATAGGAACTTTGCTTTTACCATGCTTTATTAATTTAATTCAGAATGGTTTTATACACAACCATACAATTGCAATTTGGCTTTCCTTATAGCACTTCCAGCACTGGAGGCTGGCTCGGGAAAAAGGGGGCCCAAGCCCCAAATCGCAATTCCAGCGGGCTAAAGCAGCCTTGGCAAATGGTGGGTCCCAGCAAACCGGGTAAGTTCACAGGTAAATTCAGCTCATGCTGCTGCCTGGGCAAGTGGCGTAATGCTGATGTCATAATGATGTCAGCAGCCAATTAAAATTAAAAAAAAAAGAAAAGAGAAACCAAAAATATCAGAATATCAGAATTTTATTTATTTATAAATACCTAGTTGTTATAAAACCAAAGAATTGAGGAGAGAATTTAGAAGCAGGGAAATAGTAGGATTGGTTCTTCTCTTCAGTATTATACCAACCGTCCATTACAAGGAGGGGTGAACCCTTTTGTAGGCAAAGCCCCTTCCAACATGTGGTGGGCTCCACCTTATCACCTTATCACCTAATCACTTTATCATTTACAACACTCCCCCTTGGAGACCACAAATGATACGGAATATGCCTCGTTAAAAACCTTGCCAGTAAAAACCCAGTGGGACAAAAACTGGTCAAAGAGAAAAAGAGTACATAACCATGTGTAACATAAAATTCTGTGTATATTGACACGCGTGCGACACTGCCTCGTTAAAACCTTGCCAGGAAAAACCCAGTGGGATAAAAACCTGGACGAAGGAAAAAGAGTACAGTGTGTAAAGGTCTTTATTGACAGCACGCTCCCCCTGATGCTTGACAAAATATCTTTAAGCCATACTGTTGATCATCTTTCTGAATATCATAGTTGACACTGCTTCTGTGAGTCAATCTTGAGCGACACTGCCTCGTTAAAACCTTACCAGGAAAACCCAGTGGGATAAAAACCTGGATGAAGGAAAAAGAGTACAGTGTATGAAGGTCTTTATTAAAACCACGCTCCCCCTGAAAACTTCATGACTAGCTTTTTCCAGTAAGCGACCATAGAAATTTCCAGAGTCCGCATATCTAATAACACTTGGGCTATTTGTAAGTTCACTCAAAAATATGCCCGTATATGGCGTTATGCTTAGGTAGCATCAAATATGCCTCACATCATCCCAAAATGATGGTGATGGAGTTGAGCTCTATCTGGAAAATACGATGTCCGGTCCAATATACTTCCGGAAAATCCTTAAAGCGTCCAACGGATAATCCTCATAAAAATGCTTCAATACTTTCTTAGTATAAGCAAGAATCTCGTTGGCATAATGCTCGATCTTTAAGTCGAGACAAATATTTCTTGAACTCTTCAGAAGCTTTAATGTGTTGCAAACACATTATAATCCATGTACTCACTGAGACAATTTATGCACATTAGTATTGAGTACAGATTTTGTGCTTCAGGCACATGTCCTTCAGGGACTTGCTTCATACAATTTCAATCCTTTCAAGGATTTTGTTTAAAGGGATTAAACTTTATGACACATTATATAGCTTTAACCCAGCTATTTATACATCTTTAGGGAATCACTTCAGGTGATATGCTCCGTGCATTTAATAACCTTTAAAGATAACATGTTGGTCTCCGTAAATGTGCAATAAGGGGGCACAATTGAATTTGTAAATATGGAGAAAACCCAACATTCCTTGTTTCTGCCAGAAACATTATGTCATACAAAGTAGGTATATTCCCTTTCATTCCGAACACCCAAGTATAACTTTCAATATTAACATCTTTTGGAGTTCGTACTGTGGGTTTGTTCTTTCACGTTCATTCTCATCTATAATGGAATTGCCTCATTCCATTTTGGCTAATGATATTGTCGACATTTAATAATTGAACGTGGTTCTAATCAACACGACCCATTGATGATTTGAGTAGCTACTCCAAAACCAAAAATTGTCATTCATCAATTCATGATCCCACCATTCTCATGTGTATGCGCATGCATCAATTATAAGCATTTCTTTGCTTTTGGGTACCCAAGCCACTTCAGGGGGCTTTTATTATGTGAGAATGTGGATTACAACCTCCAATGGAGCGTTATTTTATAGTAGGGCGTGGATAATCTCCATTTAGGGAGTTGGAACATTTAGAACCCATATATCTGTTATGCTGCAGGCATGCCACAGATTAATACATACATGTCAATTAATTTCTGGGACTTTAACCCATAGAATTTGCTACGCATTAGGCGTGCACAATATCAATATTGACATGTCAAAGGATTGTCCTTTCGGGACTTCAATCCACATCATTTGCTATGCAACAGGCGTGCATCATATTGATCACTGCTATACCCATATTCTGTTCTTATGGGACTTTAATCTGTGCAGTGTATTATCAATGTATCCAACTTGCAATCTGTAAAATTTGTGTTAATAATTCATGGATACATACAAGTCATTCTTTTGGAATGGACTTATCTCCCCATTTGGTTACCTTTCAAGATAAAATATCAAATAAGTATACAAGCATAAAACAACACAAGTATTGCTTACATCCTTAGGTGGGAGAAACTTTTCTCAAGTATCATTCAAGCTCGTATCGGCCCAGTAAATATAATGTAGCGCTTGATGATCTAGTTATATCCTGCAAGAGCAAAAATCACAATTCTTCTTTCTGTCAAAAACAAATAACCCTCAGAGTTAGGATCACTGCATGGATTCTCTCTTCAGATGTTCATTCTAAAGAAATAAAATCCCTTATGAATAGAGAGTTACAAAAAGAGAAAAAATGCAAAAAAATTGTGATATTGATTGCAAGATAAGGTAAACAATCAAGGAAGGAAGCTGGTGGGAGCAGACAATAAGCTCTCATTTCTCCTAGTCTAGAAGGACATCAGGAGATTAGAGCATAAGGTCGCCTTCACAGTTCCCTGATGTAGCGGAAACGTGATCAGGGATAGTCTCGCTTCCTGAATGGATGATCAGAGATAGTCTTGCTTCTCGGGCATATTGAGTGCTCACTGATAAGAAAAACAAGTAGATATCGCATCACTAGGTATGGAGAAAACTGGATGTCTTCTGTAAAGAAAATTTCGTTAGTAAAACATTTATACACAAATAAGAGGAATAGGTAGAACCGGTGAATTTCAAATTAACCATAGGAAAATTGCGAGATTCTCGGGGTACTTTTGAAAAAGTAGCTCCGTGAAATCTGCAAAGCAAGATCGGCTTTGACGAAAATAATACTTGAAAACGCCGAAAGTGCCGACAAACATTAATGGAGGCCGCGTGAAGTTTTGGAATCTGGAAAAGAAAAAGAGAATATGGGGATCTGAGATAATATTGGGATCCTGGGAACTGTAGCCATATTTCCTCCTATAGATATTGCCTTTGCAAAACTTGATTGGAGCAACTGCGTTTCAACTCAACTTCCTTCATTTTTCTGAAACTTTAGTTTTTCTAAGACTTTCTTCGAAACCTTCTTAAAAATGGCTTCCTCTTCTTCCTGCCCAAATTATTTCAATTTAAATGATGCTCCCACAACAACCAGTGACGCCAAAGTTTGGCGTCCATCTTTTGTATCCCAAAATCGTCATCTCACAGTTAATGATTCTGTGATGATGAATGATGCTACTGCTGTCATAGTAGCTAGGAATTTCATTACTCCAATGGATGAAATACTGTTAACAGGGAGGTCTGAGGAAGAGACTATTGATGACTCAATGGCTTCTAGCATTCAGAGTGCTGCTTCTGTTTCTAACATGGCTGATCGTTTGCGTGCTAGAGCGAACGAGGTTCAGAAGCTAACAACTGAAAATTCGTCTCTTCAAAGAATGCTTCATGAGTCTCAACAGGAGGTTGAGAAACTTAAAGGAGAGAATAATGCCTTGTTGAAACTGGTGAGTTCGTACTCCGTTGATACACTGAGAAGGCTAGACATGCTGCAGGTCTCCAATGAAAGAATTTTGGGAGACCACGAGAGGCTTATGGCTAAGCTTAAGAGGCGCCGTCTTTTTCCTTCAGAGGCTTCCAGAACATGATGTAATTTTATAGATTTTACAGGGGCTGTACCTTCATTGTAGGTGGAAAAAATCCATCTGTTGTATGCTCCTTTCCTGTTATAATAATTGCACACATTCTTAAACTTGCACCTGTGGTTTTTACGTCTTTTCAACATGACGGTTTGGAACCTTGTGCCTTATAGGTTCAAATAACCACATTGACTCTCCCAAATTTCATATTTCAACGTATGGGAGCCCGGAACTTTTGGCTTGGGCTAAACACAAACTCAGAATTTATTCGCCCTTTTCAAATGGACATGAAATATGGATTGAGTAAAAGCCACGATAATATCGCAATATAGTAGTGAAGAGCATTAACTACTATATACCCACAACTTCAAGTTCAGGATCTCTCATATATTTGGGTCCATGGGCTTCCGGCCCAGATATAACAAAATATGTGGGGAGCCTCAATTCATCATTTGAGGTTTATACTGATATTATCCATTTCACGGTGTATTCTGAACAACCGGAATTCACAAAATATATTTCTTCCTTGAGGTGTCGATTATAACATAATCGAACTTTATTAAATTCATCATTCTTTTATGCCAAAGAAATATGTGGCGTACCACAATTTGCAATAATACCTCAAGGGTTGCCCATTTAATTGTTGGAACTTCAGGTTCTCAACACTGTTAGATTTTGAACCTCAGGCCAAAATCACATATTCTCATGGTATGGACATTTTTACAATTTTCTGTACATGTTTCGGGACTTCAAGCCCTAACATAATTGTCCATATTTTGAGGAACTTCTGGCATCTCATTTAATTGCTCATCCATGAATTTAAGGAGTTGCAGGTTCCCTTTTGTATATAGTGACGGTTTACCCGAAATGGTTAATATTTATGTATACGTCACTATTCATATATCCGGTACTATTCATCAAGTCATGAATACGTATCTATTCATGTGTACAGTACATTTGCCAGTACAATTATTATCCATGTGTACGGCACTATTAACCAATACGGTACTGTTACATCATTAAGGAATCTCAGGTCCTTATGTACATGTTAGGGATCAAGGACCCTCAAGTCCAATCACATGTTTACAAATATAGTACCGGAGAGACTGCCAGCTCTCATATCAATATCATCATCAAGGATCTTCAAAGTCCTGATGTAATTGTATGATGAGGATCAAGGAACTTCTGGTCCTGATCTGTATACTAAAAAAAAAACTCATCATACCCCACAATTAATCCATAAAATAAATTGCTTGTAAATAAATTACTGGTATGGACGATAAACCCGCACCATACTTTAAATAAATGTAAATGTGCAGTAAAATAAATTCATAAATTAAATTGCTTGATGTATGGACGTTAATCCTGCACCATACTTTAAATAAAATTAAATGTGTCGTAAAGTAAATTCATAAAGTATGAGGGTTAATTCCACATCATACTTTAAATAAAAGTAAATGTGCGATAAAGTAAACGTAAAGTAAACGTGCTTGTATGAGCACTAATTCTGCTCCATACATTTAAATAAAAGTAAAGGCATGGACGATAAACCCGCGCCACCCTTTTAAATAAATACTGTCGTATGGATAATAAACCTACACCATACAGTAAATAAAATAAATGTGTGGATAAAACCACCACAAAAAAATATAGGAGGTGGCGTCCATAAAATTACCATATATATGGATAAAGTAAAGACAATTATTTGTGGGTTCTTATCAACACCACGATCAAATAGTATAATATTATTATACTGATATATTAGTGGAAAGCTAGATATATCACGTTGGCTTTTCTTCTTTCCACCTGCAATCTACACTGGTCATGAGTATTAAATTTTGTAGGTATTTTAATAATGTATTTAATTGAAGGAGATAGAGTGAGGCAGAGTACTTATCCCTTTATTTCGGTGGGTGTTCATATCCCTGGCAATAATCCTTTGTTTCCTTTACTTCCATGTAGGATTTTGCTTTCCACTAGGCTGATCAACTTGCTGTGTATCCCACTTTTCAATAAATATACTCCAGCATAGGCTCACTTTTTAGGCATGCTTGCTAGATCTCCAGTGCCTTGCATCAAATCAACACCAGCCTTTCAACAACTTTTAGTGGCTTACTGCAAAGTCAATTGCAACAGCAGCAAAAAGGCTTGGTTCAACCAATATCATTGGCTTTATTGGGTTGCCGTCTAGATCTACTCTAGCAATCGATGCCATTTTCTACGACTACGTTCTGGGTTTGTGAGGTATTTGATGGACAAAATTGGCGAGAAGAGGTTGTGAGAGGTTGACAGGGGAACTGGCAGCTCTGCAAGAGGACAGAGCAGACCAGCCAATTGCAATGATTGCAAAGGGTTTGATCCAACTTGGGGAGATGAACAGAGAAGTGGAGAAGGCTCTGGATGAGCATGGCCAAGCCATGGTGAGAATTTTCTGGTGGCAAGTAAGAAGCTTCACTAATATATGTATAAGTGGGGCAGGAACAGAGACCATCTCCAGCTCTGATTATTTTACAACTACACACTTGCAGAGTTGCAGTTGCAGAAGATGATGGATGGAAGGAAGGAGGGATAAGATATCTTGGCTTCATCAAAGAATTCAGCTGGTATCATTCAAGCGAATTCGTGCTGATAACGTGTTATAAAACCAAAGAATTGAGGAGAGAATTTAGAAGCAGGGAAACAGTAGGATTGGTTCCTCTCTTCAGTATTATACCATCCGTCCATTACAAGGAGGGGTGAACCCTTTTGTAGGCAAAGCCCCTTCCAACATGTGGTGGGCTCCACCTTATCACATTATCACCTAATCACTTTATCATTTACAACACTAGTCATATTCTTTACTTTTCATACCAAAGCCTTAAACTCTATCAAAATTAATCATTTATGTATAAATAATAAAAATAATTTAAAATGAATAGTAATTGTTATTTGTCATGACAATTAGTGGAAACACACTTTGCCTTTTGTAAGAGCTGACACTATTCATGCGAACAATAACAGCCATTGCCCTTTGCCATGACAAATGGGTGGAAGTGCTCTCAATAGTCAGCTTCCAGGTCAGAAGAAAAAATGTTGGAATTTTGATTTTGAATTTTTTTTTTTTTGGGGGTACAAATTTCTCGAGGGATGAGCTTGAGCTAGCCTAGCAGCATATTTTAGTGAATCTCTACAATGGTTGTTTGGTCTTATTTTGTCGGCACCAAAACTTGATGTTTATACATCCAGCTCCAAGTTTGGCGCTATCATTAATAATAATAAAAAATCTAGAAAAAGAAAACCAGAATGCCTTCCTCTTCACCTGATCACTGCTAGACACCTGTAGCGGGTGGCCTTTGCACCCTCTTGGACTCCCCTCTTTGTTTCTCTCTCTCACCCTTGAGTGAGCATTTGACACCTCGGAGGGCTGGCCAGTTGACTCAGCATCAAAACTTGAAAATCGTAAAGCAACATCTAAATTTCGAGTATACTTTTATTACTTTTAACAATTGCATGATTGTTCAAATAATCTTTGCAAAAATTATAGGTTTCGTTTGCATTATTCATTTAAATAATTTTTTTTCTTAATATATATATGTAGGAGTAAATACTCACACCCCAATAATGAGCGGATGTGTGGACATAAATCGGACCAAAAGTCCAACATTGCTTAATAATGGTGGGAACGGTCTGGTTCTCATCCCAAAATGGCACTAGAATTGGCACAATTTATCCGGTTCGATTCGATCCGATTTTGATGAAAAAAATTATAAATTAGGACGGTTCAGTTTGCTCATAAGCCGGTTTGATTTTTGATTTTTTTGGTTGTGGACCGGAATTTTTGTTATTTTTATTATAAAACTCACCCAAATTTTTATTTTTTATTTTTTTTGCTAAAAAAATTCACAAATGGCCCAATTTCATGCAAAGGGAGGTGATTGGGCTTTCGAAAAAAAAAAAAAAAGGAAAAAAAAAGAGGTGATTTGGAGTTGGGCTTGAGGAAAGTTTAGTTATGGGCTTAGAAATTTAGCATTGGTCTAGTTCTACCCAATCTGATTTTTTCACCACAAGAATTCGAACTGAACCAAACTAGTCCGGTCCAAATTTTGGTCAACCCAATTTTTTTCCATTTTTTCGCTCCAACTCGACTCAATTTTCCTCCCCAATTCGGTTCGATCTTCTGATTTGATTGCCCGCCCCTATTTGTTAATAAATTATGACCATCAGGACCCATATCCTTAGGCATCAAGCATTTGATAAAATTAGGCCAAATTTAAAGTCAGGACCCATCCCAAATTGAGAAGATGAAGATTGCACTCTCCCATGTGAATTTTAATTTTGTTGAAGAAAGAAAGGGAAGACGGCACCGTCCATTTCAATTTCCCAATGTGCCCCAGTTGAACATCATTATTTAATTTTATTGATTTTAATTTTTTTTAATGACCATTTAAACGTATAGGGGCCAAAAAGGAAGCTAACTTATTTCTTGCCACTTTTCTTTCTTTTGGGTTACACATAGCGTTTGCTCATACTTAGTGGAAGGTTGCTCAATTTTGTTTTTATTCCAAACGCATATGCTGCCTATATAATCTTTTAAGAATGTAATAAGAATGATTATTTTGGTTAAAGTAGAATTAAACGTTAAACCCATAAAACCTATCAAGCATAGATGTCTGGAGAAGGGGAAAAAGAGAAGAAGAAAAAAAGGCACTCAGTTTTTTTTTTTTTTTTTAGCAACTAATTGTTTATTTATTTATTTTATAAATATGTGTTGTCAATTTTTTAGCCCTTAGATGAAATTTAAATGAGGTTTCATGTGTAGAATAAAAGTCAAGTAGATCCTAGTTGACAAAATTTTAAGCAGAGGATCTAGATCCCTTTGGTTCACACCACACCGATGTGATGAAAGACTTTGATTGTCTTTTCTTTTTAGTTTCAGGGCACAAAGGTATATTCACATGTTGGAACTAAAGAACCTAATTTGGAAAGGTAAGAAGATAATAATTGGAAATTAAGAAATGAACAACTTTTTCATTCAAATCCTTCATCACAAAGAGAGAATATATACAACTTGGTCAATTGCCAGATAGCAGCAATCCTACTAAGGAGCTAACTAATTCTGGAAAACAATGAAAAAGAGAATCTAGCAAACTGGCCATTATTCCTAATGAAAATAGGTAGGTGATAGATAGTTAATAAGGGAAAGATCATAGGGTCCTAACAATCCTGCCCCTTAAGAACAAAACTGTATTCAAGTTTAAAAGAATGGGAAGCGAGCTTCAATGTTAGAAGCATCTTCCCAGGTAACATTGTCCTTGGGAACCCTGCCCACTCTATGAGATGTCGTGTAACCAGCTTGTTGTGGTGCTTGAGAATGCCCATGTTCAAGATTTTGATATGTGTCCAATCTACCACACCATCATACATTGGTGGTAGAGTGGGTGTAGGAACCACATTTGAGCTAATTTTCTTCTTAAGCAGTAAAACATGAAAAACATTGTGGATTTTTGAAGTTGCTGGAAACTGTAATTTATAAGCAACAGATCCCACTCGAGCAATGGTCTTGAGAGGACCGTAATAGCGAGGAGCAAGCTTAGGATACTGAGAGCTATGGACAATAACTTGGCAATACGACTGTAGCTTGAGATAAACCTAGTCTCTCAACTGAAATTCTTGATATGTCCTATGCTAATCTGCAAAATACTTAATCCTTTCTTGAGCTGACATCAAAGTTTGGCGGAGTTGACGAAGTATTGAATCTCACTCTTTAAGTGTGGTATTAACAACATCTAGGACAGTACTGCCTAGAATGTAAGAGGTTATAGAAGGCGGAAGCTTGCCATACACAGCTTCAAAGGGCTTCATCTTGATGGCAGCATGGTAGGTGGTATTATATCACCACTTTGCCTAAGGTAGCCAATTAGACCATGATGATGGATTGTCACCGACAAAGTGCTGGAAATATGCCCTAAAGTCAAACATATGATGCAACTTGAAGGATGTTTCATTACCTTTTACAGTAAATCATAAGAGCAATTACGTCAATTTAGGTAATAGTCTCGTTAATAGCTATCTACATAAACGACAAGTCCATGTGTAATGAAATCCAGAAAGCGATTTAAACAAGTTAGGTTTAGGAGACCTTTCCTTGTAACTTCATTCCGTAAAGAGTTTGAGATCATAAGATTTTCAATTGGCATTGACAATCCGCAAAGACCATTATATACTGTATATGCTCAATAGGGAGGATGACAGGTTTCAAGTCATTTGTGTAGAGACACTAAGATAAGTGTATAGGTGTTCACTAGAAAGTGAATTCACTAAACACAATCAACCGAGAAATCTTGTATGGAAGTTTTACTTACATGTCAAACAAGTGGTGTGCGAAAACACTCCATGACCTTGTTGTTGATTACCTATGCAACGACATACACACAAACCCCTTGAGAATACAACACACAAACTACGAAGAGAGTAAAACAAACATACAAGAACACAAAGATTTATAGAAGTTCGGCCTTGTGCCTATGTCTTCTTGGTGATCCGCCTAAGAAATTCACTAGTATGTAAGAACAACTTTGGTTACAATCAAGAACCTCTTTAGCTCTCACAAGAACCTTAACTCTTTTTTCTCTCACCCTTGCTCAAACCCTTGATGCCCTTGTAAAACACCCTAGAATTCACCCTCTTGAATTCTCTTATGTTTCTCTTGAAAATTCCTACTCTTCAATTTTCTCCACTCTTACGTAAATTAACGTAGCCCTAAAATTAATTAGGAATAGGAAACCAAATCCCAATTAAATTAGGCTAAAAACCCCCAATAAAATAGGAAACTAACCTAACTAGGTTAGAAACTTGCCCAAAACCGTGTTTTAACAAAAAACACGTTGAAACAAAAAAAAGATGTGACGATCAATCGGTTGGCCAAAACAGTCGATCGCTATGACACAGTTATATCTTGTGGAAGTGTTGGAGACCTTTGGTCATACTGAATAGTCAAGCTCTCTTGATGACATTACTCCAAGGTTTGATTAAGGGTCATGATCAATCCATGGAGACAAGTGAGTATACAACAAGGGATCTCTACCCTTAATAAAATGGGATAATGCTATGACGATATGATTCAGGAGTCTTCAGCCTCTCCACTCGAAGAGGCAGTAGAGGCTGGGCATGTGTTTAAAGAGCTTGAAGCTCATCCAATACTGTTTTATGAAAAGAAGCTTGTTGAGCTTGTTAAGTGCCCAACGACGAGAGCATCTTCATAACTTCCGTAATAGTTGTTTGAAATTCCTCTTGACGGGAAGTCATGGTTGTCACTGAGTGCTACATGCCATGGATATGGGATTCCTATAGTTTTTAGTGTCAAGTTCGGCCTTTTCTATAGCCCCTACCTCTACTAAGGTAGACGTATGATTTTTCTTGCCCATAAAAAACGGAACTTAGCTTTGGATACCAAATGTTGGAACCCAAGTATTTGAATGTAAGAAGATAATAGTTGGAAATCAATAAATCAACAACTTTTTCATTAATACCCTTCATCCAGTACAAAGAGTAGAATATACATAGTTAGGTCAATTTCCGTATGATGCCAGATGGCAACAATCCCACTAGGGAGCTAACTAATTCTGAAAAACAAGAAAAAGAGAATCTCGCAATCTAGCCATTTCCTAATGAAAATAGGCAGGTGATAGATAGAGAATAAGGGAAAGATCACAGGTGGCAGGACCCGACCCAAATTCTGCTTTGGAATCCGGATCGAACCCTGTGCGTGTCCGACACCTGGCAGGTGCCGGGCACAAATGACCTAATTGCCCTTCCATTCGATAAAAAAACAAGCTTGACTCCTACCAAAAATTCCGTAGAGTCTGCCCTGTAATTTGATCAATTCCCAAAACTTACACCTATCAAACAAGCATATATACATAATCCAACTGCCAGCATGCGTAAATATATGCATTCCAACAGTTAAATCCTAATTCTAGGGCAGGTTATCAGAGCAACCACTAAGAATTTACAAAAGGAGTCAATTCATTTACAGAAGAGTCCTACATCAGAAAGGGAAAGCGCGGAAGGTGGAAAACGGCCCGGTGGTGGATCACTGTGCACCCCTATTGCCTGGGGGCGTAAAACATTGAAAAATGTGAGTGGACCAAAAACCAATGTTTGAAAAATACATATAAGAACATACTAACCCCACTGTAAAAATAGTTATGCAAAACTAAATCATTCACTTCATTATATTCGTACTGAAATCAATGCATTCATATATTTATATATATATGCCAATCATACTAATGGTCAACATTAACCTCTTAAAAGCATTGAAATCAATTTAAAACTACCACCTAGGTGTACCCTCTTATTTCCGTCAATTCCTGATATCCGTCAATTCCTCATATCACCATTGGTGACATGCTCTCGCAGGTCTCGGTGACACAAGGTCAACCCGAGCCGCAAACTCGCAGGATTCAGGGGATATTAGTCAGCCTGATCCGCATTCCTCGCTCCGCACGAGTCCAGGTACCATAGAACTCGTGGGGCAACTGTCAAGCATACTGACTAAACTGAAGGCAACCAATAAAATCCGAAGGCAACATATTTACTGAAGGCAACAAATTTATCTGAAGGCAACTTAAATACCGAAGGCAACATATTTATATATGGGTACCTAAGGTGGCTAAAGAAAATATAAAATTTCTGAAAAATCTTATGAATAACTGAATTTCTGTTAAATCTAAAAATCTGCTGCCATTTATCTGATATTAAAATATTTTAAAGCACAGATCAAATCATGAAGGCACTAATATTTGAATAAAACTTATTCAAGATCAAATAATGGAATTGAATTGCATAAATCATTTATAAAACAAAAGTCCACTCACAACTGGTCCATACTCGTTGGACCTTTTGAAGGTCCCTCATGCGAGTCAACTGGTGCCCGGGTGCCTAATTCAAATATCATAATATTTTATTAATATAATTACTCAATCTAATATTAAGTTAAAAACCTTGACCCTGGCTCTTAGAAGTGCGTGCATCAAATTAAAGTTGTTTCTATGCCCACATTAACGTTCTTTCCATTTGGAATGGTTTAGAAGTGCATCGGGACTCAAAAAACACTAAAGTCCCAAAAAGTCAACCAAGGACCCCGGGGGTCCACAACCTCTAAATTCTGACCCGGAAGCTCCTAGAGGTCCCAATATACCTAGGATACTCGTTCCGTGTGTTTGGTCTCGATCGGACGATCGGATTGATCACGATCGCACGATCGAACAGTTCCTATAACCTTAACCCTAGGGTTGGATTTTTCGGAGTATCCAGAACTCCGATTCATGATCCGTCGAATCCTAAATGATCCTGGAATTGTCTAGATTAACATATCTGAAAATGACTACGATCCGACGACTCAAATGTATTGAACCCAGAAATCACACAATATGCGAGATCCGTTTGGGGTCAAACGTTGTCCAAATTGAGATCCGCAAATTCCTACGATTGTGACAACACGAGGATCATTCTAGGACTAAATGTGGTCCCCATTAAACTGTCCACGCGCCGCCACACGCGCCGGCAGCGCATGCGTGGCTTTATAAATTTCTAGCAGTCGGAAAAACTCCAAACTGCCGGCCCAAACTCCTACCCTAGGTAAAACACCCTATTTGGAACCACTTTTGTTCTTGGACCTACCCCAAAAAGTGGCTGGAAGTGGCTGAAATCATGCTCTCAAAACTAGCTGAAACCCAAACCGAAAATCAAGGTATCTACTCTAGAAATTTCTGAGATCCTACCCAACCATCAGCTAGAGCATGAAAAATAGCTAGAAATCCATACCTCACACGTTCAATTTGGTGGTCATATGAGAGAGATTAAGCGATTTGAAAAATGAGCGAAAAACTGGCCTAATTCTTCAATTTTCCAGTGGCTATCGAGGCGGTTGGTGGCGGGAGCTGGCTGGGGAGTGACGGTGAGTTCTAGCCGGACGTTTCGGGTCCGGTCTCGGAGCTAGCCATGGCCGGTGGCGGTGGTTGCGAAGAGAAGAGGTGTCGGCTTGAATTTTTCGAAAGGAGGGGAGGTTTTGTACCGACAGGAGAGAGAGGAAGGAGGTTTTAAAATTTCTGGTTGCGAAAATTACCATTTTGCCCCTCGAAGTAATTTAATCGTATCTTCTTCATTATAACTCCAATTAAAGCCCACTACGTGTCTATGGACTCGTTTCGTCGAGCTCTACACAACAGTGTGTGTGGAATTGTCAAATTCTTTCTCAGTCAGAAAGTCAACTTTTCTTTAATAAACTAATCCAAGAGCAAAATTGTCCTTTCCTCTTAATAATTTAATAATTAAATATTAATTAAGGCTTGAGTTATTACAACAGGGTCCTAATATTAGATGACCTCCAAATTTCTATCCCACAATATATGTGTATATTTTTCCTTACTCTTACAAAAACAATAGTAGACCATGCATTTAGGCTAATTTATTTACAACTTTAGATTTGACCGTCATAGGAATTTTTTTCTTATTAAACTAGAGTGCACACTCTGTCGATTTCTTTCGAATTACATCCCTACAATTATATATGTTTAGGTTTATATCAAGGTGTTGGTGCCTAAATTTGGTTCAACAATAGGACAACCTATTCAAGATTAAGGTTGGGCAATTTTCCAAGACTAGGTTGGCGTGACAAACCAAATCGTCCTTTATAACTTTCCAAAAAGAAGTGCTTACAGGGGTGACACTGGCGTGGGCTCAGGGAAAGACCATCCAATGCTTAAGTCAATCGAGTGTTTGAGAGACAAGTACACGAAAGATTCTGATGCTTAGAACTGCATACCTTTGAGGAAGTGTCATTCAACCTTTTCAATGGTAGACCTAAACGATCTAATCCTTCCGAGAGTAAAACTCAAGAACGACCTAATCATCTTCATGCTAGGAATCCCTTCAAGTAGATGTATCTTGATGAACCTGAAATACCCTAGCACTCTCAGGGCTACGAGTCTTTTAAATGAATGCCATGAAAATTTGGTTGAGGTAAGCCTTCTCCATCTTAGGCCTAAATTCATGAAGCAATGGACCTACAACCCATATGAGTTAAGGTCGGAAATATATATGTGGCAATTAGGTTTGAGCTCAGCTCAACTGCTCGGACTTGAGCTTAGCCCAATTGCTCAGACTTGAGCTTAGCTCGACCACCTAGCTAGGGCCTAGATGCATGTTACCTCAACACACTAGATCAATAACTAATTGATACCTTTATGTTATATTTAAATAATTAAAAGTGTTAAACATAATAAAGTCAAAATTAATATTATACCTTCTTTGTTTGATAAAGAATTACTTTTAAATACAATATAGATTATTATTATTATTATTATTATTATTATTATTATTATTATTATTATTATTATTATTACTATTTAGAGTTTCTTTACGAGTTTTCAAACATATGTCGTATGTTAAGATTGAAAAGAGAAGGCCAACGGGATCTAATCTAGTGGAAAGGGGTCTTGATTTGTATACCAGTGATCTTATGTTCGAACCTCATAATAACATGGTAGTGTGTGTGTGAAAAAAGAAAGAAGAGAAGTACCATTAAATTATTAAGTAGTTAAATACTATTACGATTATACTCATTAATTTTCTTTTTCCTGACCAACGTAACATTATAATATTATATAATATAATTGATTGTAAAATTGTAAATGATGAGGCCAAAAATAGCCACCAAAATCTTCCTCCCATCTTTTTCCTTCTCAACACCATTTCACCAACAAGGCTGGTTGAAGAAGGAAAGAAAGAACGAGCGAAAAAGAGGAAACATTCAAAAACAACAAAAATAAATAAAAGAAGAGAAAGATTCAAAACTCAAAAACCAAAAAAGGAGTAAAAAGGGCAGGTCAGATTTCCTGTTCTACCACACCACCCTCCCTCCTCACCCATTCTTTCTTTCTCAATAATTTCTCAGATCCCAAACAACCTTTCCTCTTCTTCAACATGATCACGCTCGTTTGAGATCCTTCATTTTGTTTTGTACAGCCAAAAACCAATAATACAACAAAAATAAGGGAGAAGAGAGGGAGACCTAGAAAGGCAAACGCCATGAACGACTTCGAGGGTCTCTTGGCCTCCGATTTCGGGTTCAAACCCTCAGGCAAATCGGCCCCAATGTCTGCTTCTTCAGCTAATTCTTCAAAGGCCCCGAACTTCGATCTCGGATCTAGTGGGCCCTCCCGATCAACTCGCGCCACCAATTCCTTCAGTGGGTCTCTCGCCGACGATCGCGATTCGATCTTCGGACCCTCAAAAACCCAAGAATTTGGCGATATCTTCGGCGGCTCGGCGAGGTATTCGACCAAATCGGAGAGCACCAAATCGCCGAGCCGTGGCGAGGATGCGGCTTTCAACTTCGACTCTATGTTTGGCGGGTCTACTGATTCGGTTCCAAAGTCGTCGAATCCAGGGCCCGTTTACGATAAACCCGTTTACGACGACGACATTTTTGATGGCGTCCCGGGGCTGAAGAGCACGTCTTCAAAAGTCAAGTACGAGGACGTTTTCTCCACGGTCACGTCGCCGCCGTCCAAGGGGAGTAGTAGTGGATTTGATGACCTTCTTGGCGGCTTTGGTAAGGCAGAGCCCCAATTGAAGAGCTCAGGTTCTAGAGGATCGGATAGAGCTGAGAAGGTTGTGCCGGGTCTCGATGATTTGTTACCTGGGTTTGGAGGTAGTAACCCCGCTAGTGAAAGGTATTGGCATTTGCTTTCATTTGCTATATGGGTTTTACTTTTATCTTTAGGGAACATGTTATTTTCTTGTTTGATCAAGTATCAGTAGTTAAATTTAGATCAATTCTGTGCAATCACTTTTTAATTTGGATCATCCCCATATTGGCTGTTTATGTCTGTTTCTACTTTGTCTTGTGTAGTGGAATCATGCGTTGTTAATTTTTTTTTTGTAAATGTTCAATTGGAATTGTACCCGAGTGTTGTTGGTGAGGCAAAATTTTACATTCTTAAGAACAGAAAATTGTATGACGAACAATTTGGATCAATATGCTGTACCCAATTTTTGATCAACTTGCATGTTGGATTTTAAATTTTGGTTCCTACTAATGTTATTTGGATGCTCATTGTTAGAATTCTTAATTTTCTGAATTCTGCCTGCAGTGTATTATTTGTTGAATTGGCATTTATTCCCAAGTCCTGATGAATGATAGTGATAGATCAAGTGATGCTTCACTTTTGATGGGTCACATTGGATTGGTTGAAATCGAGACATGGACTTTGAGGATCATTTATGGTCTGAATTGTTGCTGTACTTTTTATTTGGAATATCTTATAATTCACTGGTATTACCTATTCAGATTTCTTACTCTGCAACAATGTTTGACTTTGGCTAAGGTTTTGGATTTTGATTCTGTAATGTGGTGCTGTGATTTCCATGAACAACTGTGTAGAAGGAAAAATTATGGCACATAAACTCATAGGTATGAGGGGGAAAATGCAATCCTAGTTTTTTAAAATCATTGTCATATGGTACTTTGAGGGTGAATGATGAAATTGATGATTTTCCCCTGTGCTTCACTAGCAATTAGGTAGTTAATTTTTTTTTTTTTCGGTCAAACGAGAGATAAGGAGAAGGCTCAGTTGAACACAGCTAGTTAGGTTTTGAGTTTTGGCCCCCTCCTCCCTCTCTATCTCTATCTCTCTCTCTCTCTCTCTCTCTCTCTCAGCCAACATAAGATGCTCTTGTTGTTTCAAGCAAGAACCTAATCAATCATCTAGATTCATAATCTCAAAAGAGAAAAGTTTCCTTATATGTATAGAGTGATTCATATAGTATTGAGCCTAGGTATTTCCACATTTCACAGGGAAGAACACTCATAAACCTTCAGTCAGATTAGACAATTTAAATTTAAAAGTTTCGGACAAGCCTGACCTGTTATTAGCATGAAAGTATCATGCAGTGTCTGAACTTTTGGTTTTGGGTAATTATATGAGCATTCACTATAAAAATTTTAATATATATTTTTTTGTAAATGGAATGCATTCAGTTAAATTTAATTCTGATTTATCTTTGATGTACAGTGTTCTGATGTATTCTTAAATTCATCAACCTCCTTTAGTTGCATTGCTTTTTCTGTAAGCATGACGGTACCTTCATGTTCATTTTAAGTAAAAATCTTGCTTCTTTTATGCATCTGTACTGTATTTTTTATGTATCAGGTCAACCTCAGAGGCCAATTGGCCCCCTGAAACGAATGCCAATAATCTGTCTAAAACAACCTCCAAGGTGATGGAAGATCCTTTTGTAGTACCAGGGCAGTTTAAGGATCCCTTGGAAGAAATAAGTAGACTTTCTAAATCTGCAAGCTCAAAGGTTGATAGTCCATCTGTTGATAATGGGCGAGCATTTGATGATATTGATCCCTTTGACGGCCTTGGGAAGTCAGTCCCAGTATTTTCATCGGGAAGAAATTACAGGGGAAAGGATAGTGGCAATTTAAGGGCAGATACAAGCACAAATAACAGCAGAGCTTCAACTGCTAAAGAATCAACTGAGAAGCCTTCTGTGAAAAGTCCAGATAACCAGTCTCAGAAGAAGGTTCCTGTTGGTAATCATTGGGATTCTCATCAGACCTTGTTTGACATGCCTACAGTTTCAACTGATTCTCAGAAATCAGCTGGTCAAACTATGTCTCCACCTTCCTATGTAAATGTTAGTCCTAAGGAAGCAAATGTACAGGTGGATAGGTCTCCAAGATCTGAAGAAAACTTGGATTCATCTGATTTTCTATGGCTCACTGTTTCAGAGATCCCTCTAATGACTCAGCCCACTAGTGCTCCACCACCGTCAAGACCACCTCCTCCAAGGCCAGTGCAGGTTTCGAAGACAAGAATGGGTTCCCCTGCTACCACAAATGCGAGAAAGAAGGCCAGTGAATCTTCTACTCAGTTCTTTCAAGCTCCGAAGTCTGCTCCTGCTGCAGCGAGGGGCCCAGGTGTCTCTTCAATTGACGAACTTGAGGATTTTGCTATGGGTAAGAGCCAAAGTAACTTTGATGAACATGCAAATGGTCTTCCTGGTGAAGAATTGGAGATGAATTCAGTTGCTGCTGCCATGAAGGAGGCTATGGATAGAGCTGAGGCTAAATTCAGGCATGCGAAGGAAGTGAGAGAGAGAGGAAGTACAAAGGCTGCTAGAAGTAAAGAAGCACAGCTGGAAAAGGATGAGAAAGCTATGCAGGATGAGAAAGTGCTTAGAGAAAAACAGGAGAGGTTGGATAGTGAACGGCTGCAGAGGGAAAGCGAAGAGGAAGATATGGAGCAAAGTAGAGTGGAGAAAGAGAGGGAAATTGAGAGGGTGTGGGAAGAGAAAGAGCGAGAACAAAGGAAACTTGAAAGGGAAAGGGAAAGAACCAGAGAAATGGAGAGGGAAAGGGATAAGGCCAGACAAGCTGTGGAAAGGGCTACTAGGGAAGCACGAGAGAGAGCAGCTGCTGAAGCTCGCATAAAAGCTGAACGGGCTAAATCAGAGAGAGCTGCTGTAGACAAGGTAACTGCTGAAGCTAGAGAACGTGCTGAAAGGGCTGCAGTTCAGAGAGCACAAGCTGAAGCTCGGGAAAGGGCTGCAGCAGAGGCAAAGGAAAGAGCAGAAAAGGCTGCTGCAGAAGCCAGAGAAAGAGCAAATGCAGAAGCAAAAGAGAGGGAAGCAAGGGAGAGAGCTGCTGCAGCAAGGGCTGGAGCTGAAGCACGAACAAGAGCTGAACGTGCTGCGGTAGAAAGGGCTGCTGCAGAGGCACGGGAAAGGGCTGCTGCAGAGGCTCGAGAGAGGGCTGCTGCTGCTGCTGCAAGGGCAAACCAACAAAAGAGTGAAAATGATCTTGAGCACTTTTTCAGCATGGGTCGAGCTAGCAGTGCACCACGACCTAGGGCTAATTCCTCGGTGAGAACAAGGTTGCAAAATGCTTTTTCATTAGCATTTGGAAATTGTGTTTTTGACTAGATGGCTTTATTTCAGGACCCATTTCAGAACAGGCAAGAGCCTGAAGTTCCAAAGACATCAAGCACTGCTTCCTCGAATATAAGAAAAGCAAACTCAACCACAAATATTGTTGACGATCTTTCAGCAATTTTTGGAGGTAGTTTGAAACTCGGCGTTCAGTTCAGTTATTTGATTGTAAATATTCTTGTGTAACTATGTATAATGTTGCTTCTGCTGAACTTTCTAATTTTGGTGAAAAGCTGCTCCATCTTCTGGAGGAGAGTTCCAGGAAGTTGAAGGAGAAACTGAAGAAAGGCGAAGAGCCAGGTTAGAACGACACCAAAGGACCCAAGAGCGTACGGTATGTGTTTTCTTTCTTTAGATTTGTATATTGTAGTTCCCTTGAATAAAATGTAAAGGATATGTGTTCCTCAGAATCTGAACCAATTTATATCATGCGTGCATGTGCCTATGCTATGTTTTATTTGTGGTATCTGAGAAGTTCTTATTGGTGTCTTTGTTTTTCAGGCAAAAGCACTGGCTGAAAAGAACGAGAGAGACCTTCACGCCCTAAGAGAGCAAGCTGAGAGACATGTAAATCACTGTTGTTTGCCATTAAATAACTGTCTTCCTATGTGCTGTATGACAGCTTCTTTCTGTCTGATTTATAGACTAGGTGAATATGCAGTATGGGTTTATGCTTGTTGTCATTGACCTATAATTGCATAAGAACATAAAGTTATTTGTTTTCGTTTTATAAATATAGAACTTAATCAAAGAGGTTGGGTTTTTGCCAACCAATTCAGTATTTATGTGCCACAAAGTTGCATCCCTGATATTAGTTTTTCTTGGGATGCAAGTTTTGTCACTTGTAAGTGAGAGTATATTTCTTAACTTGTGACTGCTACAAATTGGTAAAATTTATTGGCTTGTCTTCACTTTTAGTATGTTTGTATATGTCTACTTTAATTTGCTATGCAATTTATTTCCCTGTATGTCTTAGCATCTCAGCTATACTGAAGCTCACATTAAGTTTGTTGAGTTATCACTGATTGTTTTATTCTTGTAAATTTCTTCAGAGGATTGCTGAAACACTAGATGTTGAGATCAAGCGTTGGGCTGCTGGGAAAGAAGGGAATTTGCGGGCTCTGCTGTCGACCATGCAATATGTATGTTTAATTGAAATATTGCCATTCTCAGATGCTCCTCATTTTGAATATTTTACGTTTTTCTTTTGTGTTGAGGTACATGGGGGTTTGGGTATCATGGGACACTTCCTTCTTTCCTTTATGGAACAATGGTTTCTGTGGTTGGTTATGAGGTGGCTTGTAGGTTAACTTATAGCCACAAATATGAGGTGAAGTCCTACTAGAGAATGGTGAAGAAAGGTCAGCAGCTTGTGCTTGCATGGGAAACCATTAGTGGCATGCTAGCGCCCCTTTTAATGCTGTCTTCTTTGTTTGAGAGCCATATCTGCAAGGTTCTTTAAATGTACAATCTTGGAGAGTTTTTTTTTGGTGTTCTTATCTGCATATGGTGGTCAGACTGTAGACTTTCTTCTGTATCATTGTTTTGTTGTTGCCAGTTGAAAAGGCAGTGTTTAGGATGAAATACCAAATCAGTTTAGGTTTCTTTTCTTTAGTCCCATAAAGCCCGTGTTTCTTCTGAATCATTGTTTTGTTGTTGCAATTTGGATGAGTAAATATAAAACTGTGTTTCTTATTATGTGTTCTCAAAGTACTTGATAGTTGTGGATATACTTGAATATTGAACGGTTCCACAATTATTGTAAAATTTGTGCTGGTTACACTAACTTAACTGTTTGAATGATCATCAGGTTCTCTGGCCTGAATGTGGTTGGCAGCCAGTTTCTTTGACTGACATGATTACTGCCGCCTCAGTTAAGAAAGTATATAGGAAGGCAACTTTGTGTATTCATCCTGATAAAGTACAACAAAAAGGTGCCAATCTTCAACAGAAGTATATAGCCGAGAAGGTGTTCGACCTCCTTAAGGTAATTTCTACAAATCAAAGTATTATTTCGGAGAGCTGTTTATCAGTGACCCATTACTGTTGCTTTTGTGCTGCTTTAGGTATTATTAGTGATTACATCAGAGAATAGTTAGGTTGCTTGATTTGACATTAGTATTATTATACGCGTCTGGGTAGTTTGGTATGGACACTAGTATTCCCGTAGAAAGCTGATTGCACTCGTTGAATTATTATAGGAAGCTTGGAACAAGTTCAATTCAGAGGAGCTTTTTTGAAACCCTTAAATGATTCTACCGCTTCGAGTTACTTCATTTGGCAACCAGATCATTTGTCATAAGGGAAGAAGAATCTTCGCTTCTTTTCTAGAAGAAAGACTTTGCATCGGTGATGGTGGAAATTTTGATTGAATTTGAAAATATATTGAGAGAGGCTTCCATTTGCCACTGAGATGCCTGGATGGTATTCTCTTATATTTCCCGTTTTAATTCCCCTCTCTCTCACTTGTAATTGTTTATTTATGGGATCCAGGGGTTTTATGATGTTTGAAAGATCGCTTTATGAAAAATGGGAAAGGCTGGTTAATGTAGAATGCCATATTGTGTGGTATTGCACAAAACTTTGTTCAATGATTCACTTGATGTTAGGGTGGGCAGATTTTGCCCTTTTTTTTTTGTATTTGTTTGTGATATAGCACATTCTGTTGCATATAAATATATATACCATTATTTGTATTGATATCAAAACATTCATATATCAATGTATGATTGAGCTCTGTGAGTTTTTATGAATTCAATCTGCTTTTGTACTTTCTTTTTTTCAAATAACAATCTTTCACTGTCAACAACGGACAATTTACTGTCAGTATGTTTTATTGAGCCAGTATGTTTGGCTGTCAATCCTAAAATTTACTGTAGTGATTAGGGCTGCTTGCTTTTTGGCAAAAGAAAGTTAGGGCTGTTTGCTGTACCTACTCAAGGTAATGATCAGAGAGAGAGAATTGGGGCAAATCTTCTGGCTTTTTCTCGTTAAGATTACTCAAAACAGTGCAATTGGCCTTGCCTTCTTTAAGAGTCGAGCAAACTAAAGCTTAACTGATGAAATGGTTTTCTACTAGAATGATAGCTGTTATTTTGAGCAGCTGTAAACATCACTTGTAAACTTAAACTAAAAGTTGACTTAATAACATGTAGCCTTAGACCCGAGGTCATAGGTTCGATTACCCCCTCTTTCAATATTGCTTGTGTAAAAAAGAGGTTGACTTAATACAACTTGAACTTTGATTTTTGTAACATTGGGATGACTTGGGTAATACTGTCTGATTATGAGTTTTGTTTTCATTAATGGTTGGAGATTTTTCTACAACACTGATATTAATAGTTGAAGGTTGTAACCCACCTTCAGATTGGATTTGAGAAATTTGAAGCTTTGAGTTGTGAAGGGTTTTGGTATAAATATAAGTTAGCTGGTGACGAGTCATACAAACAAACCAGTTTAGTAGCCACCAACTCACGGATAATTATAAAATGGTAATCAATTACAGCATTTTTCAAATTTACAGGGAAGGGAAGTGAATTTCACTGATTTCCTTTTGCGTACAGTCAAAGGTTAGTCAGTGACATAGATTTAGTAGCTGGTTTTGAACGGTCGGTAAACCTTCAAGTCGAGCATGACGCCTGCAATTGAACCAGCAGCAGCAACTAGAGAAATTACCAGGCAAGCAATGCTCAGCATTTGGAGGCAAATCCATCTTGTGCTCCATTTTGGAATCTGCTTCTGTGCAATATACATCTCAACTGGGAAATAGACAGTTAATGGCCAAAATCCCAATGCCCCTAGTAGCCCCACCACATCATTGAAGAAGGGAAGCAGCATTGATATTATTGTGGTTAGCATCACGAATTTTGTTCTCCAAACCAGTCGAAAGAGGTTTAACTTAAATGACGGTAGCCCAGGCACTGGGACTTGAAACTCTTTGGTGATAAGCTTGCTTTCAGGCCATCTCTGTGCTGCCCATTTCTCAACAAAGGCAAAGATGGGTTGGCAAAATACTTGATATGCTCCAACAAGGTGGACTACTATGGCGGCATTAGCAATGTCAAGCAGCCAAAATGGGTTGTAGAAGCCGAAACCGGTGAGAAGATTTCCAGGGGCAAAGTCTCCAAAAGCTGCATAGCCCATGCACCCACAAAGCATGTAGAAAGTTGTCGTTACGGCGATGCTTAGCACAGTTGCCTTTTTCATGGTCTTTGCTTCTGATGGTGGGGCTTTGATGGTGTCCTGTGAGCCCAGGTTAGGTTAAACTTTAATTAGAGCTCAACCCTTGATCTTGTTTTTAGGGTGTCTATTTCAATGAGAAAAGAGTGAGGGTACCTGAATTTCAATGAGAATCACTGAATATGAGTAGGCAAAGGCTATGTTACCGAGAGCTTGGAAACTCCTCCACATCTTTTGAGTTTCGGTCACAGTTCCGATGCTTATGCCGGTGAGGCTGCCCCTAAAAGTCCCGGCAGCTGCTCCCGAAAACAGAAGAGAGCTCAAATCAGCTACTATTTGTTTATTCAAATTCAACTTGAATGTTCAATTAGTTAGTATTTAGAAACACTGACTTGCAACTTTTACAATTCCAAGGGCAAGACCAATGGAAGAGTAGGTGAAAGACATAACAGCAGCAACAATTGATAGCCACCATATTTGATCAAAATCCGGGATTTGAGAGAGCAAAACTTCTGTGACGCCAAACAAGATCATGTAGGGGTTGCTTGACATATGACACGGCTTCTTTCCCCCACTCTCGTGGAAGCAATTGGATCGCTTGATCGCCCTGTCAAGGAAAATTAACCAAAATATTGAACATCAACCAAACATTCAAGAAGCCAAGGAAAATCTAATCTCCAGCAATTGGTGTGTAAGTTGGAGGAATATACTACTAACATCATGCTAACAGATGCTGCAATGGTGTATCCAATGGCAATTCCAAAAAGGTTCAAATACTGAATTAGCCCACAAGCCTTGACCCTTGCTCCACCTGCATGAAGAGATTAAGATCATTTTCTTTTTACAATATTTGGGTTTGGAAAACAACCCTATTATAATACGCCCTTTAAACACAAGCAAGTCCGAGACTAGAGACGCGGAGAAATACCAGTAGACTAAAAGCTAGTTAGACAAGTACGAGAGTAGAAGTGTGTATGCAAATATTGTTATGTACATACATACCAAGAATGGAGCGGACAGCGTCTATGTAAGTATAGTTTCGCTTGCCGGTGAGGGGGTCCCCGGAACGGTAACAGTCAGAGAGGAGACATGAAGTGTAGTAGCTGACAAAGGAGAACAAGAACATGACAGATGGACCAGCAATCCATCCTAGCTGAGCAATGGCCCATGCCAAGGAAAGCACCCCAGATCCAATCACAGCCGTTATTATGTGTGCACTTGCGGTCCATACACTTCCTGCATGCATTAAACAGAAGACAGATTTTGTGAGATGCATGCATACAATATATACAACAATGTTGGTTTGGGACAGAGGAACCAGAACAGGGGAGGGGTTGGAAAAGCCACCAGTTCGTTTGAGCCGTCCGTCGTCGTCAAAGCATTTGGAGCCATTGATCTTTGGAACCACATCAATGGAGATGTCAAAGACTTGTTGATTGTTGTTCTCACTCATTTTTTGAATGCACAGAGCCAAAAAAAAGTAGGGTTTTTTTTTTTTCTTTTCTTTTTCCCCCTTGGAGAAGTTAGAATTTAAAACCTAAACACAAATGCCTAAAGCAAAGCTAGAGAGACAACTCAAAGACTTTGGAGGAGAGAATTCGAGACTCTGTCCGAAGTGAGGTGGGAAGAGTGGGAGTGTGTGTGGGGGTATATATAACGGGTCCAAACGTCCTTGTGCTAAGGAAAGCAAATTTAAAAAAATAAAAAAATAAAAAAATAGAAAAAGAAAAACAATACCACACCCGATAATACATTGACTTTAGGATGATTGATTTTCACTAGTGGCAAAACTCAACTTTGGGCCTACCACACATGTCAACGTGACATGAAAGAATATATAGCTACTAGCTAGCTTGACCTTGTGAATGGCAAAAAATTGCATGTCGGAAAAATCTTTCTCAGTATTTTTTTTATAAATATATATATATATATTAATTCTGAATTAAGTTTCTATGCAAACATAGAACTGCGGATTAATAATCTTGTTATATTTGATACTAACTACTAACTCAAGCTCTCATGAGCAATGATTAATCGCAAAATACACCTAGAACACTAAATGCTATCGAGGTCAGTTCGAGTGGTAAGGGAAAGATCACATACATGCATGACGAAAAATGGGTTAAAATAAGAATCTTTCAATAGTATGATACCTTAATAATTAAACAAAATCTAATTAAAAAGGTCTGTTTCGTATCCTACTTGGATCTAATTTTTTAAACTCAAAAACAAATTTAAGTCTAAAGCCACAAAAATCCATTTGGCAGACCCATTTTTAAAAACTCAAAAACACCCATATTATTTAAAACAAAAAAAAAAAAAGAGGTTTTACCTTTTTTTTTTCTCTCTCCTCCCCCACTCTACGCTTTCTCTCTAGTGTCTCTCTCCTCCCTCTCTCCACACACACACACACACTCTCTCTCTCTCTCTCTCTCTCTCTCTCTCTCTCTCTCTCTCTCTCTCTCTCTCTCTCTCTCTCTCGTCTCTATCTCTCCTCCCTCTCGTCTCTCTCTCTCCCTCTCTCCTTTTCTTTTGTTAATTTCAATTTGGGAATTTAGGATTTTTGATTTTCTGAATTTAGTTTCAATTTTTTTAGATCTTAAAAATAATTTGGAGTTCAATACCAACCAAGTTTTTAGATCTTAAAATCACTATTTGAAAACTCATGTTTTTAAAAAGAATCAAAAATTTTAAATTTACTTTTTTTTTTAGTAGGATACTAAACAGGACCTAAGGAATCATAAAGTTAAATAGAAAAGATATGGTTTGATTAGTATTTTTTGGACGAAACACATAATGGTTTGATAAACCTCTTTTGGCATATCATTTCAGATGCCAATACTGTAACCCATGGGACATAGCATAGTGAGTTTGGTGCCTGCATTATTGCAGGCTTTTGTACCCTTCTCCCTTTATAATGAACACGAATATTGAAGCCAACTATATATTTGATAATTTGAAACCCAAAAAAATAAAAAGGATGGGGTAAGAAGTCAAATTCATCACTCCCCTTTGGCGCTAAAGCTTAAAATAATTGATAAAAGATAACTTTTTTTTAGTGTATATCTTACTAAAGGTTGCTTTTGCGTTGGTATCTCATGTGGATAGCTTCCCATTTTTACTGAAAGTGAAGAATCTGTGCTCCTTGTTCCTTATATTTGGTTTCATCTTTATGTGTTTTGATTGGTTATTCATGTTAGCATCAAACAATGTATCATGGTTTTTTTATTCTTTTTCTTTGCTTTTTTCTAAGTGACTTGTGTGCTTGGTCCTATTACATTAAAGAGTCATGATAGAGGTACACAAGTTTCACAAAAACTATTTTACACATAAATATGGTGGCTTGTCTAGTAATGACGATATGTAGGATTTGAAGTTGAGAACATTGGTGTGCAAGTTAATGTCATTTTTTACTGGGTTAGACCCCCGTTGGTAGCTAAATTTTGATTATTAGATATATATTTTTCATTAAACCCAAGTATTACATTGAATTTTGATTGTAGCCATTTTAGGTACATTATTTTTAAATATACACAGATAAATTATAGATACATCAATATTCTTAGATACATAATTTAGAAATATGAATGAATCTAAATTTTTTTACGTATATACATTCAAAATAGTGTAGTTAATCCCATCCTCCATATTATATCTCTTATTTGGTGCAAGAGATTATGAAAATCATTGCATGAAATACCTAAGAGCATTTGTAATGGTTAAGATCAATGCAATTTTATTGCATGAAATTGAACTAAAACAGTAAAATCTTACTTGTAATGGTGTAATTTAGTTAATTACAATAGATGCAATTGCAATAGAGGGTGTTATGTGATGAACAACTATTGCAATTGCAATAGGCTAACCATAAAACTCACATGCCAATTAAAAATTAAAAAAAAAACTACAATTAATGCATTACAATAGGCTAATCATGAGACCCACCTCTCTATTGAATTGCATGATACCTCTCTTTGCCTATATTTTTGAGAAAAAAAATCAAAAAATACAAGTTTGGCACGAAATTAATTTTTTTTTCTACAAATATATTCAAAATTGGTATTTTTTAAAAGATCTATTTGAGAATATTTCAATGGTACAATTTTTATTGTTATTAAATTTATCCATTTTATTTTATTTGAGTATGAAAAATATCATGTAAGAAGATATAATTATTGATCGGAAGCTATTGAACTGTATCATTGCAAGTAAAAATGCAATTCAATTCAATAAATGCCAAAATAATTCAATTTATTGCGTTGAACTATTAAACACTATTGTAGATACTCTAATGCAATGGAGCTGAAAACAATTGTGATATTTTTTCTTTTCTCTGTTTTGGATGGAAAATAGGAGTAGTATTTACGTTTACTAGTAAAAAGATTTTATATTTGGGGCCTACCACTAAAAAGCCTAAAAATGTAATGACCATTAATCAATCTTGTTTGAATTCTTAAAGCAAATAAGGTTGTAGCATCTGATTCTTACACCTTTTCATGCAAATTACTGAGGAGAGATAGCCTATTCATTTTCACTATAAAAGTGCTCTTATCATTTAGTGGGTACTCGGGAAGCATATCTTCAACTTCTCTTTCTGATTACAAAGTAGGTAAGGAGTCCTCAAATGGTCAATTATGAAGGTATGTGGTAGGCTGTGAGAAAGAGACATGCACTTTAATTTATAACCTATCCCAGATTAATGTTCTTATAACTAAGCACACTTACTCAAATATACATATTTTTCATGTGGAATTGGAGTAACCATGTTTATTTTTCATACCTAAAACAATGAGTTTATCATATGGTTAAGAGTAGTTATCATTGTTGTACCCAAGGTCTTGTATTTGAATATCTCATCTCCAACATCGCTCGTAAGATATAGCAAAATAGTATATATCAAGCAATTCTTTAGCCTAGATTGGATAATAAGCTAATAAATTGTTGAGAAATTTATAATAAAACCCATTTCTTGCATTGATTTTAGATATAAACACTAAAAGCTATAAATTGAAATAAAAGCCCAAAAAGGACCAGTTGATGTGTGAAATACCATTATTATCCTTACATTATGATTTTTAGGAAAAAAAAAAAAGAAGAGTAAATTTCATTTTACTACCTGAAAATTTCCCGAAATTCAGACTTTATTACATAAAGGTTTATTTCGTATCAACTTCATATCCAAAGTTTGACATTTCTTCAATTTTCATACATCCGTCAATCATTCCGTAAAATACTCTATCAAATGATGACGTGGCAAGATTTCATGCTACATGACGTGGCACGTTTTTTTTTCTTCTCAAATGATGATGTGGTTTAATGATTCGTCCATGTTTTGCCACATAGAACAAAAAGGTAAAATAAATAATTTTGTTAAAAGGAAAAGAAAATGAAATATGTAGGAACATCTCCTAAATTTTTAGCCATGTGTATGAGTATTATTTAAAATTTTATTCCCTTAAATTTCTACTATTTATTATCTAAACTCTGAAAAAGTGTTGCAACTTACTACATACGTCAAGTCCATCCACATATTAGGGGTCATTAAAATCGATTTCCCTCCATAGCCATATCTAGGGCTAGAAATTTTGAACCTCCAAACCGATTGAACCGGATGTGTTGGTTGGGTATTTTTAACTCAATTTTTAGCTTTTGGTCCATAAACTGAATCGTTATAAGTCAGCTCAGTCACGATTGAAAATGTCTAAAACCTTCATTTCAATGAACCAAACCAAGCAAGTTTTGTGTTATCAAAATATTGCAAAACTATGCACTTTTTGGGGATCCAAATGAGGTCCTCAAGTGGACTACTTGGCTTTGATGTTAAATGTATGTACAACCATGGTATTTAATGACTTCTGAAAGAAATTTAAAAATATTATAAAAAACATCTCTCTGATTCACAGCAGCTTCACTCATCCACTCTCGTATCTTTTCTTTTTTTTTTTGTCTCTAGCCGTTTCTTCTCCTCCCCATCTATCTCTCTCCTCTTCATCGCCGCCCTTCTTCTTCATGTCCTCCTCTCTTTTCTCTACCACTCGATCTTTACCATTGTCGAACTGTTCCAACTGGATTCATTTGTTCAACCGATAGTCAGTAAATCAATGGAGTAGGCGTCAGTGGAGACAAGAAGCCCAAAAGTTTGTAATCAATATCGAAGCCAATTATATATATAGAGAACGATTTAGTTGAGGGATTCTTTAAAAAATAAACTTATTTAAAAGATACTTTTTTAGGGCTCACTCTGCATTGTATTTCACTAATTCAAACATTTTATTTCGTAGATATTCATTCAAAAAAATCACTTGAATCTGATATCATTTGACCACTCAATTAAATTATTGAAATTTAAGTACTTTCTTGAAACACCATATTCATTAATTTTGTAGGACACAATTAGATGTCGAAACTGTTTCTCATTTGTATAATTTTTTGCAAAGATGATTTATGAATGTAGACTTCAAAAATAGATGGTTCGGATCATTGAATTTTTTTTGTAGTATGCCCTATAGGGTGTCCTCAATAGAGTATATATCATGTATAGTGCGGCATATCAACTTGGTTAGCATTGCTCACATCACATAATGTCCCTTTTGATTATATTGTTTCGTGATTAGTGAACACTTGATTGTGACACTGCACGTTGGAACTCATCATTATGGGAAGCTTGACACCAGATGAAGGAGAAGGACCATTCAAAGTGGCTTGAAGGTTTTCAGCACCAAATCCACTGGTGGGTCTCCCGGCATGAGTATTGAGCATGCACTGGCCTTCATTTGGTTTATTAAGATTCTGCGTCCGATCGCATATATATAGGGAATGGATTTGCATAGCTACGAGCCCCTAATTTTGTCTACAAGAGATTCTGGTGAATTTGCACCACTTGAATATTAGCACAACTTGCTGATATATATCTATCACCATGTGCCCATTTTCAAATTCAAATCATTAGAATTTATTTCTTTGTAGCCAAAAAGCTCTCACATTCCATAATAGTAATTACTAACTAGCAATGGCGATCAGTTGCAGCTTTTTTAAAGCAATGGAGGAGAGCTCAGATTCGATTGACCACTTTTCTTATAAATCTAAGCTTTATATTTATAATCGGGAGACTATTAATATATAAATCAATACAAGAGAGGGATGACCTCCATTTTCAATTCTACACTTTTCTTTTAGATTCAAAAAGGGATCAATTGCTTCAAGGAATAATAGTATATCAACCATAATGTTTTGTCTAATGCTCGATTTTATGGTGAAATCGTTGAGCTAAGACAACGGACTATGGACGCGGTGGATACTAGTGCTGCTGTGTCTTTCTTCTTCCCCTCCAAGTCTGTCTATTGTATTGCATTTTGGTTTTGTTGTCCCCCTGTGGCTTGGACTTCCTTGTTTGTTCCTCTCAGGAATGAAAGCACTGTTTCTGACCCAAAAACCAAAGATATGTGGCAGTCTTAAGGACATTTAGGCAGTGAATAATACCAAATGTCGCGGGTACTACATCTCTCGTAGAGGTGGAAATCTACTAGACCCTAAACTCTAAACTCAGTTTTCGCTATAATCGATTGCCCCTCCTCAGTTACCCCTCCCTCTAGTTAAAATATAAAGCCCTAACCCGGTCAGCAAAGGTAAGACCAGGACCCGAAATGCTGAACTTCCCTAAGTTGTGATGTAATTGGAAACTTGGAGAACTCCAATTATCCAGGACTACTTCACAAGTGAGTTGTAAGCATGAACTACCATAGTGTAATAAAGTAAATATTCACCGCTCAACAGTAACACCTGGCTGCCACAATAAGTATTAAGTAGGATCTCCTGCTAGCATAAGTAACACCTGCCTACAAGGAGCTCTTCTAAACAGCACTTGTTCGTACTCAAGACCAAGTTAATAATACAAAGAAACAAATTTCTCCTGCCACTTCTTCCTTTCTAAGTGTTTCTCAAACTCTATGGTTTCAATTAAATGAACAGAAATGATGAAGAGATAAAGAGTTTAAATAGGCGTTGAGGAAAGAGGAGAGTATAACATTACTTCACCATCATTATATTCATACCGCAACGTGAGTTCTGTTGCACAATGTCATGAGATAATAAAAGTCTTCATGAATCAGTTCCACATACTCTACTTTTTTTGTCTCGTTTATTTAGGTACCCCAACTTGAGGTAATCCCAACAAAAAGTTACCCAAAAAGGAAATGTATATATCTTAAGGATGCAGTGGCTGATGATGTATATGCATTTATAACCGAAAAACTGAGACATGTAAAGTAGATTCATGTTTTCCTCCAATGTTACTAATCTAGGAACAGATCACTCTCATACTTGAACCAAAAAGTCCTACCAAATTATGTTTATCAGCTCACTCCATGAGTTAAAGCAGTTTTATCACCCAATCATCCACTATCCGAACATTAGGCTTGCGGATTGTTATCGCAGTAGGGCCTTGCCTTGAATGAAGGAGAAGTGGACCCTTTTCAATTTCAGCCTTCTGATTTTCTGGTTCAATTAGAGCACTCTTCTGCCCAGTGGACAGTCCTTGCAAAATAATCCTCTCAATGACGCATTCTGAAGAAAATTGGGCTTGGCCAGGGGGAGTGGGTGCCAGATTAAGAGATGTTAGCTTCCCATCTGAAAATACAAATCGGCGATGGATATAGGCTCCTTGCTGAAATTCAAAGCTTCTACCGTCATCGACATAGAGTTCACCTTCAGCTGCTTGTGAACTATTAAGTGCTATAACCTACAGCAGGTAGAAAGAAAATTAAAACCATCCAACCTGACATATGCTTTTCATAAATAAAAAAAGGATTTTTTCATAGAAACAAGTGCTACAAAGAGAAACTACAACAAAGTTTGACTTCAGTGTCAAATGGTTATGGAGGTGTATACAATTTGGCATAGGAAGTAAATTCCCCGAGACAACTGTTCACCCTATCATCAAAATTCTTAGGTGATACATAGATGTTGAAAACTAATAGCACCATGAAGAAGTTGTCACAGTATACTGCAAAACATTGTCTCTAGGTCCTGATTGAAATGGAAATAGGGTCGAAATACAATCTTCAAGGCTCTTTAATTATGCGGCTAACCTACCCGATGTATCAGTGTTTCCTAAAATCTTAAGATAAAGAGAACGTATAGAAAGAGAACCAGCATATATTTACACAATTTTCAACAAAATCAAATTCTTTTCACTTGGGAACATAAGTGAATACTCTCTCTCTCTCTCTCTCTCTCTCTCTCTCTCTTTCTCTCTCAGAGATTAAAACATAGCCGTTATTGTGATTTTCTTATCTCCTAACGTTGCAAAACCTTGATAATATTCAGTGGAAGATCACAGAAGTTTTCTGGTTTTCTTGAAGTTAAACCACAAAATCAGCATTTAAAGTTTAGATGAGCTAAAAACAACCTTCTGTTTATGGCATTCAAGGCAACTTTTGACCGGGGGATGTAAAAAGTGAGAGCAGAGTAGATAATCACGTACTTCTGCTTAGCCAAGGTCCAATTCATCTACCCTCACCTGAATGTGTCCGTTGACTAAGAAAATATATGTTTAAGTTCTGTTGCTTTCTTAATTTAATTGTATTTAATAAAATCCTTAAAGCAGGATGACAGTTCAAATTCACTTTCACAAATGTTGTAGTACTAAATGTAGTGATTGATTAAAACATGTTTTCCCACTTGGTCATATCCTGTTTAAAATAACTATTAAAAGATTCTGAAGTATCCAGACGACCACATGATTTAGGAATATAGTTCAGACTCCATTTTTCTTTATGCTTGGTTCTTAACTTCTTACGATATCATATATCAATTTTTGCTTGGTTCTTAGTTCTTCCTATCATCCAATTAACATATTTCTATGGGTCTCCTTATTAATATGAGAAGAGTTGACGTCGGAAGGGTGTTGGTGAGAGAGACCAAAAAAGATAAAGAAAGAGAATAACCAGAAGAAACTTCAGGTTTTCATGAAAACCAATACAAAAGGGAAAGAGAATTTGACATGTATAGAAGTTATAATATATGTTATTCCTAAACTTTAAAGTCAAAGGCATACCAGAGTGTATGGATCATTCACCATCTGTGTGGAACTTCGACGAAACCGGTCTTTCCTCGGTATGATGGTTCCAGCCCTCTGGAAGGCAGGAACACTCTCTTCATTAACGTCCAACTTATGGGTCCTACCTCCCTTGTATGCAACTCCAGTTTTCACTTCATACCAGGATTCTTTCCCAGGCAAATAAACTGAAGCATGTCTTGCATGCTTGTACAATGGGATAAAAAAAACAGTATGACACAACAGTATAAAAATAAACGGATAACACGAAAACAGTGAGTTGAGAAGAAAGCCAAATAAATGATTAAGATATCGGGATGTTGTAATACCTCTGTATAAATTCCTTGCACCAGAAGACTACTTCCAATCATGAAAGCCTCATCATTGCTGAAAGTAGCTTCCTCAGAGGGAAACTCCATCCACAATGGACGAACAACTGGAACACCACTTGTGTTTGCCTCTCTGAATAATGTGTAGAAATATGGAAGCAACATGTAACGAATGTGTATGGCCTCTCTAATACGTTCAGTATTTCTATCCCTGTGATCAAGGTAAAGACCGATAATTAAAGTAATCATAAGAAGTCTATTCATGAAATGCTTAAACCACTTATTCATTTTAATGCTAAATATGGTAACAATGAGTACCATCAATATTTCACATTTTCTCAAATTTTATCATACAATAACATGTTTTTTTTTTTCTTCATTTTTTCACTGAACTGGAATAACAAGGTTGTGATTTCGAAAGGGGCACAACCAAGCAGTTAGACAATAGACCATGATGATAATTATCTCTACCCCAAAGTCCACAAAACTTAACCCATGTTGTTTAATACCCCTCTTGTAGCATCATCACATCATACTGCATCGGCATCACAGTACTCCTCTTCATTTAAAGGCGCTTAATCATCTTAGAATACTTACCTACCAAAAAGTACTACAAATATTACATTTGATTTTTCTTTGATAGAAACATCAAATCAGTATAAGTTGAAATCATAGTGGAAACTTCTTTATGTCATAATGAGAGACACTCACTTAAAGAAGTGGCAGGTTTTGAAAAGAAATCTTTGTAAATCTTGCGAGAAAGACAAAATGAATATCACTCTAACAAAGCATGCAAACAGAAACCATTTCCAACATTACAGACAGAAGCAAATTTTTAAAGATGTAATATGCAAAGTAAACCTAACAATGAACATAAATAGTATATTCTTCCAATTATTGAGAATGTTCTCGTGAAAAAGAAAAAGGGAAGTTTGAAATCTGAATTAGTTAAAAATGCAGATATATAATTGCATCCTGAAATAGCAATGATACTCTTATAGTAAAGGAAATCCTACCCAAATAACCACGGTTCTCGCCTTTTGGTGTCATGATGGGCATGACCTCTAAAAAATGGATAGTAGGCACCTAACTGATACCAACGAACTAACAACTCAGGTTCTGGATTGCCAAAAAACCCACCAACATCAGCACCTGTAGAAACATTATGGCCATTAGTGCCAGTTGAAAAATAAATTTTGTATCAACAAGAAAAATTGCTTTTTTGTACCTGAGAATGATATCCCAGTAAGACCAAGAGTCAAAATCATTGGAACTGAAACCCTCAGGTGATCCCACTCAGCTGTATTATCTCCGGTCCATATTGCTCCATACCTTTGACTTCCAGCAAATACTGCTCTCGATAACACAAAAGGTCTATCCCTTCCATCACCTCGCTTCACGAGCCCATCTGCTGTAGCCATGTGGAAGTAGTAGCCATAGGCATTATGTAACTCTCTATGTTCTGCATCTTCTTGATGTAAAGCATCTCTAGGCATTGTAACCTGGTCATGGTCAATAATCATGAGATGCAAAGATGCTGAGAGGTATACAAGAAATAAAAATTAAGAATTGATCAGAAAACTTTTTCAGCACTTTTATTGAATTGAGACCATAACCAAAACAAAATCAAGAAAAATATAGATGCAAACTTCCACGTAAAAAACCAAACAGAGCAAATGAAAAGTTTAATTTATAATCTTGCTCTTTCAGTCACTAATATTTTCAAGAAAGGCACTACCTCTGATACATTTTTACTCCCAACTAAAGGTGGGTTCCATACTTTCAAACTCCAAAATAAGGAACTTCTTAAATTTACTCATACATTTGGTTACAAGTATTCTTCTCTTTTTTTCATTTTCATGTTTGAAGCATTTTCACTTATGAAGTTTTGCACTCCTTACACTTGAACATGGTTTTCAATTTATCAACCATTACAGATCCTTTCAGTCCAACTCCAAGCTCGTGATCATAGCTGCTTTTGATTTTTGTTTTATCTAACTAGCTCACCCCTTCACCCTATTTGCTATTTTTATATTACATTGCAGATTTTCAGATAATGCTATGGCCAATTCTTACATTGCATCTATCCAAACCTCACATAATTTCACCAACTCCCTACACTCAAATATTATTCTAATATATCATGTCAGAAGCAGTAGTATTATTACATTATTTCCCCACTCAAATTATGTTATAACAGGGATTTGGTTTATCATAACTATAGCAGTAGAGGCCTGTAAGCCAAAAGACCCACTTTTACCTGTCAGAATAATATGAATATTAAAAGTTTGCTATTCTAATATATACCTTTAGACCAGTCTATACGGAAATATGGTTGGGGAAAAAAAAACTTAAAACAAAAAGAACAATAATGTTAAAGAAATTCCATGAAAATTCCACAAGAGATATTAGTGGTGCAATTAATACATTATGTAAGAACTAGAGATTAAGAATGCAGAGAGTCCAAGAAGATACAATTTACACAAAATGTCTCTATGAAACCAAATCTAATCCCTTACACAATTATAAGGTAGGTGGCTTCTTAAACTAATCATATATATATATATATATATATATATTCATGATGATACTGCAACAAATTTTTTCATTGTGACTGAACTTAATATGTGTGGCCTTACATTCTGATCTCCCACATTTCTCGAGTCATAGGTAAGAGATGATACATGTTCATATAAACAAATGATAATTAGATGTATATTATATAATCAACCTATTTAGAAGTGAATTGATTCAGTGTTTTCACTCATTCAAAAAATACATGATAAGTAACTGAAAGTGTACTAAGCACCTTTCCTCAATAAAAATTTGATAAAATTTTGAAGACAAGAGATATTTTCTTGGCTCAAGTTTCTTCTTGAACAACATTAAAAAGCATTCTATTTAAACAATACTGCAGAAATATATACCTGAAAAATCTAATCTCAACTAAAAGCATGGCACAGTGGGGATTAAGTAACTTACCTCGGGACCATTGAAGACAGAAGGCTCATTCATGTCATTCCAGATGTACAGAGAAGGAGTTGAACCAACATAATTCTCCAAAGAGAATTTTTCAGCCCACCAGGACCTAACTTCTGGCCTCAACACATCCAAATATGACGATGAACCAGACCAGCACCACCCGTCATAATCCTTTCCAGTGGCATCCCTAACATAATACCGCTTTTCTGTGGCCTCCTTGTGCAAAAAGTATGAGTCATCCCGCTTAATATGAGGATCTACAATCGTAACCATGTGCCTACCCTTAGCAGCTAACTTCCTCTGCATCTCCTCTGGGTGCGGGAAAAGCATCCTATCCCATGTAAGATATCTCTTCCCATCTGTATGCTCAATATCAAGCCACAAAACATCATACGGAATGTCGTGCTCATCAAACTTAGAATCAACTTGCTCAACATCCTCCTCATCCCTATAATTCCACCTGCATTGGTGATAGGCCAAAGCAAACAACTGTGGCATTGCGGGTGTGCCAGTCACACTTGTATACTGGCGGACTACATCCTTAGGCCCTGGTCCAACAAAAAAGAACGCATCGACAATACCTGCCTCACTCATCCAAAGAGTATCGATCCTACTCTGCGATGAAGGGAGAGAAATGCCAGACTCTGCATCCCAGCCAGACCCGAGAACATCAATCTGCATTTCAGCAGCATTCAACCAAAAGAACCCGGAAGTCCCACGCGACTTCCCGTGGGAAATCATCAAGGGTATGGAACCATAAAGCCCAAATGGGGATTCATGAATATACTCAAATACATCTAAGTTAAACAATCTATAGGGTTCAGAGTCCTCAATCCCAGGACCTCTTGTGGGCTTCAAAGCAAAGCTAGTAGCACGCTCAGGAATCCCATATACATGATCAGCCCCATAAAAGGACACATCAAAACTAATCGATTGCGGGCCGTAGGGCCTCCTATCCGTATGTCCTTTAAACCTCTCTTCCCACTCCTCACCATCTCTCTTCACTCTCAACTGTTCAAATTCAAATAACCCATGAGAATTCAGAGAAATGACGCGATTACCTCCCTTTTCACGCACGTATACCTCGAAGGGATCATGTCGAAGCACCGCCTCGTAGCCGTCCAATAAGTAGACGATGGTCGAGGTACCGGCATCGCCGCCGATCGTCTCCGTCGAAAGCTTCTGCAACCACAGCTTCTTGTTCGAAAACTCGGGCAAAATCACATCGGGAACCTCGAAACGCTTCTTGGGCGGATCAAGTTTGGGGTCCTCGTCGATCTTGAGCCTTAAGATCCCATCTTGATAAACAGAAAGAGTGAGAACCAAGGCCTTGATTCGGTCTTGATCTTGTTCGTCTGGGTTTTCTTGGGTTTTTTCGGGGAAGAGCTTGGCCGTGAGCTCACCGTCAAAGATGGCTACGTCTTGGGCTATGAGGGAGGATGAGCTGGGTTTGCGGGCTCGGGCTCGTTTGCAAAATGGGGTTTGGTTACAGTTTCTGAACTCGTCTTTTTTCCAGGAGAGAACTGAGCAGAGCTGAGAACTAAGAAGGAGAAGAAGGAGAAGCGTGGGATTTCTCATTTGCGTCTTCATGGATTGGTGGTCATACTCAGTCCTAGCAAGCAAATGGAGGAGGAAGACCTACAAATGGAGAGGAAGATTTCTCGTCAGTGTCACTATTGTAGCGGTTGAACAAGTAACCGAGATGGTGGTTCGGATCTAATGTTAAGGATGGGTTGGTTTTATTGACCCGCTCTGTTTTTTTATTTTTTATTTTATTTTATTTTTAAGATAAGTCTTTTTTAGAGGTTTTTTTTAAGAAAGTCTTTTTTCTCTTTTTTGGTTGAAATTTTTTAAGTAAATTTAAATTTTAGCCACAAAAAAACTTTCACTTTTGGAAAAAACTAAACCTCTTAACTTTTAAATTAAAGACATGCAAATGTAAAGAATTCCTTAGGAAATCCAAAAATAAATAAGGGCAATTTTGTCCATTTTGGCTTCTTTTAAAAAATTTCTCTCTCCTTTGGGTTTTTCTAAAGTCTCCTAATTTTTTAAGATAGTCTAAACTAATTTAAATTAATCTAATTTTCGTAGAGGGGTACTCGAACTTGGGTGTAAAGTGGTAGGCTCATTTATAGGCTAACTAGTCTCTCTTGGACCTAACAATTTTTAGGTGAGTTGTTCTCTCTTGGATTAAAACGCGTCCTCTTAATATGGACAAATGATCAATGATTGAGATTAGAAAGACAATTAAGTCTTGGAATTAAAGGAGATTTGTTACTTTTTGGCGCATAATGAAGCTTGATGACCTCTAACGTCACGAAATCCTCCATTGCGGACGAATCGTGTGGACAATGTTTTGAACTTCGACTATGAAGTTTGCTTACTAAATTTCAATGAGGCAAATTATGGAAATAAAGAACCAATGCCAAAAGAAGCAAAGAAGTCACATTTGAAAATGCTAATGAAAGCAGAGCTGTAATGGGCTTGTTGGACTATCAAAAGGATGGATCAAGCTCTGCTTCACTCTTGTGTTTGAGGCCATAGAACATTTTGAAAGAATTGTGAGCCTTAAGGAGTGCTTTGGTCACTTCAATGACTCATTGAGATATTAATGGAAGAGAATTTTATCTCTATATAGGGTTTTGATAGAGAACAACAATGGGACAAAACCTTAATACACTGCAGGTGCTCATACAAATACAATAGGTGTTGGAAAGATGTTACTTGACAATACAATGGAGAAGGTGCCAAAAGGATGTAACTTGAGTTTGAACTTGTGCAAAGGATATGAATAATGCATGATCATTACTTTAATGGCTAGGTTGAATCAAGATTAAGCTTGGCTTGGCATGAGAGGTTTGTTCTTTGGGAGTTCAAGACTCACAAGTTTAGCAAGAAAAATAGAGGGCTTTTGGTAACCTATTCAAATAGAGAACTTAAGCACTTGATATATATTTTCTTTTAAACAAGGAGTTCTAAAATCCATTTTTTAAGATTCAAAATTTTTTTTAATATGCAACTTGAATACTATTTCTAAATCTTAAAAATTTGAGAACTTCTTTGGTTAAAATTTTTAAAATAATTTTTTTTCAATTAAGATATTGATAAAATATTTTGAAATTATATCAAACATACTATTTTAACATCCATATTTTAATACCATAAATATATGATCGACAAGCTCAATTAATCTTCAAGTCCTAAATAATACATATTAAATAAATTCTAAGACTAATGATTCTGTACATAATCAAGGCACATTGATACAACTATGTGATCTCTAACATCATTCATTTTATTAGCATTGGCCTCGTGCAAATGGATGTGTTCTCCTGCTTGATTCTCCCCAAAGCTTTCTTCATCCACCACATGAAGATCATTGGCTTGATGATGAACTATTATGTCATTTCTTGATTGCATTCTAATGATATTGTGCATTGTACAACAAGCAACAGGAATATGTATTTGTTTCTTAATTAGATAATTTGGTATTAACTTCATAATAGTCAAGAGACCCTTAAGCACTCCGAAGCATCGTTCAATAACATTATATAGTGATGAATGCCTATAGTGGAATAATTTCATTGGCCCTCTTGGATGTTTGACTCTCACTCTATAATCACGCAAGTGGTAATGCTCTTCATGATATGGTGCATAACCCATAATCAATAAGATAATATTTTTCCTATTTAAGAACAATTCATATAAGTATTTTACTCCATTTTAATATACTATAAAATATTTATAAAAAATATTGAAAACTGATAAGTTTAAATAATTTTATACCTTCTTTTGGCAATGAGAAGTTGTTCTCTTATCTACTTATTGCATCCATCAACACTCTTGAGTCATTAGCCATTCCTTCCCATCCCGTATAAATATATGTGAACCATATGTCAAACGAACATGCTCACATAATTTTTTTTATCATCTGAACTTTTTTGCCTCAATACGGAACTTGTTTTGATGTAGAAGCCCATGCACTGATATGTGTTCCATCAACAACATCAATGCAATTCTACCAAGTGAGAATTAAACCATGACATGTTATTACTTAACTATCTAATAAGAACAAAAAGTTGTTAACTTAATCACATTTATGACAAAGAGTAAAGTAATCTTAAACCATAGGTGTCACTTAGGATTCCCCATGACTTCATGAGGTGTAACTTCTATATTTGGAGGTTGAATTATCTGCGTACCAAGTTGACATATTGCTTTGAGAACTATATTAAATTGTCTAGACACTGTTTGTTTAGAATGTTGAAATTTCTAAGGAATCATTATATTGCGAACTGTATGCAAAAATATGTGCATTGCCTCATTGACACAAATTGTTCTGTCGTTTTGCAAGAAATCCAAGCCCCTCAATGTCGAAGACAAGTTCGTAAATATGTTGTTATCCATTCTTGCAAACGGTGATGGTTCGCATTATCACCATACTGTAGCCTCTCGGCCAGTTGTCAGTTTCATCTTATCGGTGTTGTTGCCGGACCAAAAACAACTATGCTTTCTAGCATTCTGACGAGCTTTCAGGCGATTGGAAGCGATTTCAAATGCTGATAGTCGTGATTCCGACTAAACCCCGTTGTTCTGGCACTTTTTTGTTGCTTTCTTTTACTTTTCTTTGATTTTAGTTCATGTACTGGGAAAATATTGAAGTCCTTATTTGTCTTTAAGGCATCAAAAAGAACCAATTTGAGCGAGCTTCCCACTCAGAGAACAATTGTTTAATTTGAAGTCAGTTTGTTTGAGGCACGTATTATAATAAACTCATCTTTCTCGCTATTTATAGCACTAATGGTTCCATGCTAGGGCAATTCAATCTCTTGGCCTATTTCTAGGGCTATGGCGATTTAGGGGCTAACATTTTTTCTTTTTGAAGGCCATATCATAGTCATTAATAAATTCCAAATAGTTTTTCTTTTATTAATCCACTTGAGTTTTAATGATATCCTTGCTTTGCACCACAGGATATTAGGATCAACCCAAAATCAAAGAGGGCTTGAGGATTTTAGTATGTTTTTAATTGACTATAGTATCAAGGCTTATTTATAGCAATGCCTCTGAAACTACAGTTCAAGCTCATTTTGCCCCCCTCCCTCCCAAACTTCAAATGGTCCAGTTTCCCCACTTGACCAAGATTTGTGGACCCACTTTGGCCCTTGCTATCAACTCTATCCAAAAGTGTATTAACTTTGATGACATGGCAGGGGTATTTTTGTAATTTCGTACACATGGATCATTATCCACCAATTTAGGTGGGTGATGTGGGAAAGAAGAGCCCACCTCGGTGATGTGGGAAAGAAGAGCCCACCTCCAATATGAAAAATAAACTAAAAAAAAGTTATTAATCTTTTAAACTAATTAAGAATGTGAAGATCCTTCTACAACCATATGTGGGAAAGTGATTAATGAAATATCTTTGGTTGGACGAAGAGAAAGGGTGAGATGGGGGCGCAGATCTATTAGTGTCACCTAGCCACATTAAATCCTAGTTATATTTAGCCACAAAGATAAGGTTACAATTAACCTTAGGAAACAGAAGCTTTAAAATTTAATCTTTCAGCTATAACATAACTAACCCCAAGTAGCTTAAGGCTTGGTTTAGATTGTTCAACTCCTAGACTCTCTAGACTAAGAGAAAGAGAAAATAGAAACTTTACCCTTGAAGCACTACTCAAGGTTGACATCCTTTGAGTTGATCACCTTATGGAAGGCCTTATAGGTTCACCAAATCACCAATGAAGATGATCTCTAAACTTTCCACACTAAGGAAGATGGAGGATATGATGCAACCTAGGAAGGAAGGATGCTAGTGTTCACTTCTTAGCGTGGCTGATTTTTGCTAGGTGGGAGGAGCTTAATGGTGTTCTAACTCCTCTCTTGAAACTAGCTAAAAACCCTAACTTTTCTCAAGAGACAAAGTTCACTTAAATAGACACACAAGTGGTCTCCCTTTGGTAAAACCGGCCATGGGTTCTCTATTGGGTCTCCTGGGCTTATGTGGTCATCCTACTATGCCCACATGTCTTAACTAACCCAATGGGCCTTGAACTCGATTTTATAGTTTAGGCCCAAATTACCCTTTTCCAGCATTATCTAGTCCATGCACATCATATTTATTTCCTTTTATCTAACCTTATCGGTGTGTGATCCATTAGGTTCTAATCTGCAAAGTAGTGAGCGATCCAAAACTCTTTATTGATCGATTGAGAATTAAAACTCCCTTTTAATTCTCCCCTTATGAGAACTAGATTATATCTTTGTTCTCAGGGCTTCCACAAACTGTGAATGACGTCTAGCAATATGTCACGGTTGCTCAAGCCAGTATAGAATGGGGCTGTGAACCTATTCAGTTGAGATTACTGTGCAATACGGTCCTTCTCTTAATCAATGCTCTTGATCATGCTAATTGGGGCATAAAATTCATGTCAAGCCCTTAGTGTGACCTATAGTTTCATGTGATTCATTGGGGCATGATCATAATCTCTATTATCAATCTAGCTCGTTGCTTTGGCAAAAGACTTTTTAGTCACATCTTCTGAGCATTCTCCCTCTTTACTGAAGGTAGAGATCCCTTGTTGTACACTCACATGTCTCCATGAATTGATCATGAACCCTAGTCATTTTTTTGGGTTATGCCTAGAGGATCACAACGCTTCAATATGGCTAAAGGCCCATGACGCTTCCATGAGACAGCTCATGGTGCCTTAGGTCAATGGCTAATTTGCACTATTCCAACTTGAGAGATCTCGATTGACATGTACATAAAACTTCAATTCAAGCTCTCTCCATTGATTGTGTTTAGTGAATTCATTCTCCACTGAACATCCATACACTTATCTTAGTATCTCCACACGAATCACTTGGGACGAGTCATCCTCCTGCTTGAGCAGATATAGTGCATGATGGTTTTTGCGGATTATCAATATCCAATTGATTATCCTATGACCATGAACAATTTAGGATGTAGACATAGTACATAAAGGTCTCCTAAACTTAACTTCTTTAAGTCACTTTCTACTTCTCAAGATCTATGAACTTGTTAGTTAAGTAAATGACAAAGATTATTACTCAAAATAACATAATGCCCTTCATTAATTAGGTGAAATATCCCTAGAGTTTACATCTCATGATTGGCTCTAGGGCATACTTCTAACGATCTCCCACTTGTACTATAGCCAATTAGATATATACCTAAAACCCATCTTTTCTAGATGCCTATCTACTTGGGCTTGACTCATAGCTTTAGTGAACGGATCAGATGTGTTATCCACAGAAGCTACCTTGAGAATTTTAACCTCTTCATCTGTTATAAATTCTTTGATGACATGGAAGCGACGTTCGATGTGCTTGTTCCTCTGATGAGACCTTGGTTCCTTGGCTTGAGCTATGGCCCCAGTGTTGTCACAATACAGAGGTACTAGCAACTTTATAGTTGGAACCACTCCAAGTTCTGATATGAACTTTCTCATCCATACGACTTCCTTGGCAGTTATAGATGCTGTGACTTATTCTGCTTCAGTTGTAGAGTTCGCTGTAACATCTTGTTTACAACTCTTCCAACTGATTGCTCCACCATTCAAAGTAAGGACAAATCCAGAAATGGATTTTCTGTCGTCTGGATCGAACTGAAAATCCAAGTTGGTATATGCTTCCAGCTGTAATTTCGATGTTCCTCTATACACCAGGAACATGTCCTTAGTTCTCTTTAAGTACTTTAGGACAGTTTTGACAGCTCCCAAGTGTTCTGATCTTGGGTTTGATTGATATCGACTTGTAATGCTCACAACATAACTGATATCAGGCCTTGTGCACATCATGGCATACATGAGGCTTCCTATTGCAGATGCATAAGGAACTTATTTCATGTATTCCACCTCTTCAGGACGCTTAGGGTTCATGCTCTAGAAGAGCTTGATTCCATGTCTTACATGGAGATAGCCCTTCTTAGATTCTTTCATATGGAACTTTCCAAGTATCTTGTCTATATACAAGGATTGAGACAAACCAATTAGTTTTCTCGATCTATCTCAATAGAGTTTGATCCATAGTATATGAGACGCATCTCCTAAATCTTTCATGTGAAACGTCTTAGATAGCCACACTTTTACATAAGAAAGCATTCCAATGTCATTCAGGGTTCATCATCTTTGAATTGAATAAAATCAAACATTTTGATTGCTTTATCAAATATGATGTTCCAACTCCTTTATGCTTGTTTGAGTCCATACATGGATTTCTCAACACCATGCCAAAAATGACTAGCCTATTCACCATTCTTACCGTGGTATTCGTGACTGTTGCCTATTCTATGTAATAGGCAACGGAAAATATATTTACGACATCACATATTTCAAAAACTCCGATACCGATGCTTGTTATGAATTATGACATTGCAGAAACTAATAGTGATGTTGCAAATTATGTTATACGTCATCACTTGTTCTTTTTAGCTGAGGTGAAAAGCCTCCATATGGTTTGACTTTTTGTAAAGATGATTGACCTTTCGATGCCAAAAACAAGAACAATGCCGATTGTTATATAAATGCTGATGCTACTTCTAGTTTTAGGCATCAGCGATCATGGAAGTCTTCTTGTTGTTTTAATCTTTTAACTTCAGTTGTTTCTGGAAAATTGAGGTTGTTATAAATAATAGGCATCACATATGTAAGGAAAGTGTAGGCATATTTTGCATGTTCCACATCACAATTTACTTGGTTACTGTCTTAGAATATCAAAAAGGCATCACATCCAAATCATGCTGTGTTGCCTATATATACAGTCCTCTTCAATTGAGGGATCCCTCAAATAGTGTTATTTGAGGGATGAGGCACTCAACCGTTGGATATGTTTTAATGATCTTGTGTGGCTGAGATTATTTTACATCTTTTAACCCGTTTTCTGCCAAATAACCCGACACATCCAATGCTGGAGAAGACCTAAGGCATGCAGGCTCTCAGATGGGAAATGAAGGAAGAGGAAGAGCCCCTTGCAAGCCTAAGAGAAGACCCACTCTCTCGAGATGAAGAGATGACCCACCATTTCCAATTGAGCTTGCGAGATTTCTATTTCTATAAGGTATCCACTGTCGTGGATTTTTTTTCCTTTTGAAATCTGGGTTGTGGTCATCAATTGGGAGATGTATGAAGGTTTTTCGATCTGGGTTTGTAGATTTTTGGGTTTTTTAAAATCTGAGTTGAGATTAATCTCCATATTTAATATAGGTTTGGAAAAATTCATGTGAATTATTATTGTTGTGTTGTTCTGGTATCTGACGTGGGTTTTTTTAAAATCGATTTGAAGATTTCTACTAAAACTTGAGATTACATCTCTAGATTTGATATGGGTTTGAAAAAATTCATGTGATTTACTTATTATTGTTGTTGTTGTGGGGTTATCTGATATGGGTTTTGAATGTGGGTTTTAAAATTAATTGCAGCCACACGAATATTTAAAAAAAAAAGAAAAGCTATTGGTGATATGCATCCAACAGAAAATGCAATCATATTCAGCGTTGAAATAAGAATAATGTGCAGAACTTTCTGGTTGATGACTTAAAGTGGACTTCATGGAAAATGGCAAGTGCAGCTTGTGGAATACTTGGGTTTCCATTTATGTCAATAGTGCAACCATCTGAGGAGGAGCTTTGAAGGACGGAGCAAACGAGATTGATATTTTTCTTCATTATGAATCATTTGCCGATCAAGAGCTTTGAAAGAGGCAACAAACATGTTCTGGTTTTTTTGTCATTATAATGTTTGTAGTCTTTTTGGGGTTGGATGTAAGCTTTTCTATTTAGATGAATAGTTGTTGGGGTCAACTTCTGCAATTTATTGAAGTTCATAATCAGCTTTCCATGATTTAATTTCATATATCTTTAATCACGGCTGATGAAGGTTGACAAGACCCGATCCAAATTCCGCTTTGGAATCCGAGTCAGACCCTGTGCGTGTCCGACACCTGGCGAATGTCGGGCACAAATGACCTATTTGCCCTTCTATACAAAACACGATAAAATAACAGGGTTGACTTCTACCGAAAAACCGGCAGAGTTTCCCTTGTAACTGGCTCAATACCAAAACATTTTTACCTGCCAAACAAGTATACATATATACAACCAACTGCCAGCATACGTATATATACATTCCAACAGTTCAATTCTCAGTCTAGGGCAAAATATCAGAGCGACTACTAAGAATTTACAAAGGAGTGAATCCTTTTACAAACAAAAATCCTACATCAGAAGAAAGGCGCGGAAGATGAGAAGTGGCCCGGTGGTGGATTCCTGTGCACGTCTACTGCCTGGGGGCGCAAAACAACAAAAAGGGTGAGTGGACCCAAAAACAAAGTTTAGAAAATAACATATGAACATACTAACCCCACTGTAAAAACAGTTATACAAACTAGCTTATTTTCTTTATTTCTAAAATCAATGCATGTATATAACTATACATTTGAAAACAGTTGAAAACTATCACCTAGGTGTACCCCTATTTCCGTCAAATCCTTATATCCGTCAATTCCTTGCATCACCGTGGGCGACACATACTCGCAGGTCTCAGTGACACGAAGTCAATCCGAGCCGCAACTCGCAGGATGCAGGGGACCGTAGTTCACCTGATCCGCATTACTCGCTCCACACGAATTCGAGTACCAAGGAACTCGTGGGGCAACTGTCAAGCATGCTGACTAAACCGAAGGCAACAAATATAATCCGAAGGCAACATTTAATATCTGGGTACAAGGTGGTTGAAGAAAATATCAAGTTTCTGAATTTCTGTAACCTTTAAACTTCTGCTGTCATTTATCTGATCATTAACTAGAATATCTTTTCCTATATGCTTTAAAGGAGATTTTACTCGGCAGCATGCAACATAAAATATTTTACAGAATAAAACAGCTGATAACTGAAACTGAACTGCTTAAATTCATTTATTAAAACAAAGAGTCCACTCATTGATAGTCCGAGCTCGCTGGACCTCTTGAAGGTCCCTCCTGCGGGTCAACTGGTGCCCGGGTGCCTGATTCAATGACCATAATATTCTTTTAATACAATATAGTATTATATTAAAAAAACCCTACCCCCGGCTCCTAAAAGTACGTGCATCAATTTAAAGTGATCCCCATGCCCATAAAAGCTTTCCTTCCACGTGGGATAGTTTAGCGGTATCTTGGGACTCAAATAGCGTTAAAGTCCAAAAAGTCAATCCGGGACCCCAAGGATCCATGACCTCACAATATGATCCGGAAGCCGCTAGAAGGTCCAATATATCTAGGACACATGTCCCGAGGGTAGTGATGTCGATCGGACGGTCGGATTGAGCACGATCATGTAATCGCATAATTTCTAAACCCTAGCCCTAGGGTTCGCGATTTCGGAGTATCCGGGACTCCGATTCACAATCCGTCAAATCCTACACGTTTCTGAAATTATCTAGAGTAACATATCTAAAATTGATTACGATCCAACGGCTCAACAGTATTGAACCCGATAATCGCACAATATGGAAAATCTGTTCGAGGCTCAAACGGTATCCAAATTGAGATCCATGAATTCCTATGTGCTCGTGACAACCTAAGGATCGCATTAGGACATAGTGTCACTGCACCACCCTCGCCCACGCGCTGCCGCACGCGCCGGCAGCGCTGGGTGTCCAAAGCGATTACGCATCGCCAGAAAATCTCAAAACCAAGGCTCCAAACTCCTACCCTAGGTATAACACCATATTTGGAACCACTTTTGTTCTTGGACCTACCCCAAAAACTGACCGGAAGTGGCCGAACACGGAGGCCAAAAATCGGCCGAATTTCCAATTCGAAAATTCATTATCTACACTAAGAACCGATTAATTCCTACTCAACAGGCAGCTAGAACAGCTCGAGAGGGTCAAAATCCATACCTGGCTCGTCCGATTTGGTTGAGAAATGAGAGAGAACGACGGCCGTGAAATTCCGGTCACACCGCTCGGTTTTCTGCAGTTTCTGGCGGCTGGAGTGGCTGACGGCGACGGAAACCAGGTGGGACGGGAAGAGGAGGCGATGACGGTTCGAATAAGACCGGTCTCGTGGCCGGTGGTGGTTTGTGGCGGCGACGGCGACTGTGAGAATCCGATCGGTGGGGGGAAAGAGAGAAGTCGCGACGGGAGAGAGAGAGAGAGAGAGAGAGAGAGAGAGAGAGAGAGAGAGAGAGAGAGAGAGAGAAACTGAGGGAGAAGAGAGAGAGTGAGGGTTTAAATCTGATTTTTTTCAAATTATCACTTTGCCCCTCGTGATATTTTAACCGTATTTTCTTCGTTGAAACTCCGATTTGAGCTCACTTCGTGTCTATGAACTCATTTCGTCGTGCTCTACGCAACGGTGTATGTGGAATTGTCAAATTCCTTTTCGGTCAAAAAGTCAACTTTTTGTTAATAAATTATTCCAAGGGCAAAATTGTCTTTCCTCATAATAAATTACTAATTAAATATGAATTTTAGGTTTGGGTCATTACAAAGGTTTAAAGTTATCAATTTGTTGTTAGAAGTAGAAAACATATCATTCGTTCTTTACTAGCTTCTTTCACAAGGGTTTTTTTTTTTTTTTTTTTTTTTTTGGACAAAGGGCTTTTCCTTATGTGCTTGTACAGAAATTGTGCCCTACAATTCATGTTGCTAAAAAATTCATGAACCAGTCTCGACCAGGGTACATAGCCATATTGTTGAAATCCAAGTGAACATCTTGCGCTTAATCCAAGAATCATACAACAATGAAGACAGAAAGCAACTCAATCTCGAATGGAATGAAATTTGTCAAAACAACTAAATATCGCCCAAAAGAAATCCATATGCCATATGCAATCCATATGCCTGCTCAAGTAATATCATCTAAATCAACAGCCAAGAAGCAAGCCAAGGCTTGATAGATTACCACAAACACTACATATTTTGGAGAAATAATCTTCCATTTGATACAAAGTACAGATGTAAGCAAATAAAGATGATAAGAGGCAAATTAGAAGATCATTTTATCACATAGAGAACGCAATATGACATATTGCATCAACAATTTTTATTAATACAACTAATTACAAAGTAACCAAACAAGATATACCTTAAAACAACCTTTGCTCATAGTTCAATAGAGTCGGATAAACAACAATTCATAAAGACTTGCACCATCTAACTGACCCTAAAAAAATTTCGAACCTCATATATTCCATTAATTCTTGTCTAATAAAAAATAACTCACATCTAACTGACCCTAAGAAGCTATACGGCTTAGATAACCTTAAAATGGATCTCTGTCAGTGCAATCATACAACACCAGAAATATGTTGAACACAAGTAAAACTGGATATCTTTTGCCACTACTCACTAGGAGTTCAAAACATCATCCTGAAAAAGACAAAGCAAATGAAAATAATTAATTCAATTTTATCAAGAACAGGCAAATTACATAGGTAGAAAATATGACTTTACTTACTCAAGATATATTATTACTTTGAATGAAAGCTCCATGCCAGGAAAAAATAATATTTAATATTCTTGTGGCTGTAATCAATTTTAAAACCCATATCAAATATCACAACAACAAGTAAATTGCATGAATTTTTTCAATCCCATTACAAATCTGGAGATGTAACCTCAACTTTTAGCAGAAATCTTCAAATCGATTTTAAAAAAACCATGTCAGATACCAGAACAACACAACAATAATAATTCACATGAATTTTTCCAAACCCATATTAAATCTGGAGATTAACCTCAACTCAGATTTTTAAAAACTTAGAAATCGACAAACCTAGATCGAAAAACCCTCGTACATCTCCAAATCGACGACTATAACCCAGATTTCGGAAGGAAAAAAAACCACGACAATGGATACCTTATAGAAATAGAAATCTCGCAAGGTCAGTTGGAAATGGTGGGTCATCATTTCATCTCAAGAGAGTGGGTCTTCTCTTAGGCTTGCAAGGGGTTCTTCCTTTTCCTTCGTTTCCCATATGAGATCCTGCGTGCCTTAGGTCTTCTCCAGCATTGGATGTCGGGTTATTTGGCACAAAACGGGTTAAAAGATGTAAAACAATCTCAGCCACACAAGATCATTAAAACAGATCCAACGGTTGAGCGCCACATCCCTCAAATAACACTATTTGAGGGATCCCTCAACTGAAGGGGACTGTATATATATATATATATATATAATTTAAATACATCCATACTTGTCACATCCAAATCACAGTTTTTGCAACCCCACACCACAAATGATCTGCTTGTCTATACATAAGCAAAATACTAGCCAAAAAGACAGGTAAAATGAAGGAGGAATGTTTAGTTCAATAACAAAAAGCCCCTCTAGGACATGAGTTGCCAATTCTTCTCGCACCTCGTCCAATTGCATTTGGTGTACGTGTCCTTCTGTCTAGCTCTATAATGAAGGAAAAAAAAAAGAGCATGTAAAATGTAAAGACAAACAACATAAATATGAACATAAGCTTAAAAAGTGTAAGGTACTAAATTTGCATAAGATATGTTGTTTCCCAAAATTTAAATAGATATTTACCAAATGCAAGTAAATCGGACACTCAAAATCAAGTAAACCGATTTTTGAGAAAAAGTTTTGCATGTTTCCCCATGTGTTTATCAGCTACCAAAGCAAAATATAGTCAGAAATACAAATCCATAAACCCAAAAGAGAAAAAAGATAAATGAATCTGATCAAGTAACATGTAAAGCTTACTCCTCTGAAAGTCATACTCTGTTCAAGGCTTGAACCCAAACTCCCAAACTTCATCCATTAGCACATTTACTCTCAAACAAAGTCTGCACATTTCATGGTCTGAAAAATAGCCAAAAAAGAAAAGAATTAAAACACCAAAGGGAAGGTGAAGGAACTCAACGTACTCCTTAGTTCCTTTATTTGCCTTGTGGAGCTGCAACACCAAAGGCCGCCTCGTCACAATCCTTGCAATTATGTAAGAAAACAATGCCATTATCACATGTGTAAAACCAAGAAAGAATAAATAAACATTGTGAAGTAAAATCAAAGCTTTGAATTAAGTTTATCCTCTAGGGAGAAAGTCATGCCCACATGCCCTCCATGATGGAAAAGACATTATTTTTGTATTGTTTCTTCAATTATTTGGTTATTAATGCAATCCAAAAAGACATTGAAATCAAATGTAGTAATAAAAATTAGTTACAAAGTGTCAACTAGGTAATTAAATAGAAAATAACTTCATGAATTTCACCACATATAGTTCAGTGGACTTTCTAAAAGATACATATATAGTTCAGTTAAAATTTGAAATCAAACTCATATTCTTAAAAGAAACCAAAGTTAAAAGAAAAAGAAAACTCAGAGCCACGATGTCAAATACCTGAGTGATCTATATCAGTTACTAAAGAGAATATCTTTCACAGTATAGAATAAATATATGCATTAATAATCCATGTAATTTTATATGCAACGGATAATGAACCAAAACCCATAAATTAAAGCCATGCAACAACTTCAGATATATGGAATAAATTAAAAGAGTATTAGGATTCTATTCTTTTGTACCATCTATTTCCACAGGTTGGCTCTCTTCAGACAATAGATTCTTTTCATTAGCTTCAGGAGAAGCTTTTTCAGGCAAAATATATAAAAACCAGTCCAATCTTATCATCATAAAGAACTGCAAATTGATTTTCATTGGGTCCAATAAATGCTGCATCTAGACCTACAAAACTCAAAGATGCAATTTTTGAATAATTATTAGATCTCCTACATGCATATGTAGACATTTAGGAGAATAAAGACAATCAATAGACAGACAAACCTTTTACTGTTTGCTGCTTGAGAATTGATATTTTCAAAATAGAGCACCACTTCATTTGTAGCACCACTAAATTCATAGACAACAAGAAATAGGTTATGCTTTTTACTGCTTTTGCATAAGTTGCAATAAAGCCCCTTACATCCGCTTGGTAAGGTACAAATTTATCCATCCTCATAGCATAACAATCCATATTCAATGGAAACAATTTCTACTTCACATATTTAAAATAAGAAAGTGGCGTACACTGTGGAGAAAAGCCTTCCGGGCAATGTCTAATATCGTAGGTGACCGTGACTGCTAGAAATGAGAAATTATTATTGACAACATACCATACTAATAAAGTTCAACATAGTATAGAAGCAGCAAATAGATCCAATGAATTCAACTCAACAAAGCCTCTATTTCTAAGGAATACTTTAAGAGTGCAAGTCTAAGACTTGAACCAAGAAAAGCAGAAAAATGACACAAACATACATACACAATAGAATTCAACTTGACAAAGCCTTCAATCCTAGGGAAAATTTATGAGTTAAAGCCTAAGACTTGCACAATAAAGCAGTAAATGACAACCAACAATTAATTCAACATATGCAGCCCGAGCCATCATTAATAACCCAGAGGAAGAAAAGGGTTAAAGTTAAAATACAATAAAACAACTAAGCTTAGTATAGGTATCTCAACTTCAGCATCTATTAGTTTTTTGAGTGAGAAAGAAACTAAAAATTGTAGATAGGGAAATTCTTTACAAACGTGACATTGATCCTAAATACAACCTAACAAAATTATATAAATAATCACGTATAATTATTGTGTTATCTAAAGTTAAAATCCAACTTTCACTAATGGTCATGACAACAAATCTGGTTTACACAAGTTCTGATCTCACCCCTTCAGATGATGTTCTTGCAATTGAGCTTGAACTTGATATTCATGTAATATTCCAAATGAACCCAAAGCTAAAATCTTTCCTTTCAAAATAGATGCAGCAAAATACCTTTACTATTAGCAATACCTAGAACCTCTGAATCTTCCTTGGAGGGGAGAAAGTCGAACATAAGATAAGACCAGTCAAACTCTTTATAAACTTAACAAACCTACAAAACTATCAAAGAAGAAATGAAGAGAGAAGATTAGCTCAGAAAACTCATAGCATTCGATTAGAGAAAAATAATCTCAAACCCTAATTGAAATTGAAACCCTAATTGATGAAATCAACCGACATGAAGCAGTAATTCAAGATGCCAACAACGAAGAAGATGCCGACAACGAAGAGGACGCCGACGATGAAGAGGGCGCTCTTCCATAAAGGCAGCTGAGGGGAGAGAGCGATGTGAAGATGAAAGGTTTTTTGGTTGAGGAAGCTTAAGGGCTTACTGACGGGAGATAGCGATGTGGAGAAAGAGAGAGAGAGAGAGCCCTTTTCTTTTTCTGGCTAATAAAGAAGAGGACCAAGAAACAAAATGCCCTTCAGCCTTCACCCAAAATAAAACAAAACAAAAAATGTCCAAAAAAAAGAAGAGGGGGAGAATTTTTGATATCCCGCTTCCTAAAAATTGAAGTCTCACTTGCTAAGGCTGGGCTCGGTCCGGTTCGTCCTGGTATAAAACTAGAACTAGAATCGGTATTGTTCATTCGGTCCAATTCAGTCTGATTTTTATGAAATTCTAATAACAAACCCAAACCAAATCGGACCAATTAGATCCGATCTGGTTTCCAGTTTTCCTAGTTCGGACCAGCTCCAAAGCCCAATTGATTTTTTTGTTTTTTTGTTTTACATTTCTAGCTTCAAGCCCACTTGAATTTTTGAACTTTTTGGGCTGAAAAAAATCACAATTGGCCCACTTACTATATTGAATCAAGCAATCATTCTTTGACAAAAATAATAAAACAATCCAAATTAAATTTAAAATTACAAGCCAACAACAAAAACTTTATAATAAAGCAAACTAAATTACAACCAAATTTTAAATTACAGCTCCATTTTCTTTGTTGCTGCATCTCAAAAGCTCCAATGATATGTTTTTACAAAACACACAAAATAATAATAATAATAATAATAAAAGTTTAAAAGTACCAGTTTATAAGAATAATTTCAAAAGTTGCATTTGGTGAATATGAGATGCAAAAAATTTAGCACTCTCTAACCGCAAAAAGAACACCAACAAGAAGCATACCAAATTCATAACTTGAAAGTTCCAACTTCCACTAATGAATTTCATAGTTACTTGGGAAAAAAAACATGCATAAATTGAGCATTTTGAGACTGGAGACTACAATAGAGACTCAAAATAAAGAATAGTAAGGTTGAAAATGAATGACGACCTCCAGTAGGCAACATGATGATATTAGTCCATCATTAATGGGATATCAAAAACTGGAAGGTGGCATATTGGCAATATCCAGCCCAATTCTATTAAAACATGGTAACCGTGAAAAAAAACACACCTGATCAAACAATGGATGCTGAGCAAGATATGTTGGGGTAGCAGAGGAAGAGCCATTAGCCTTAATCCTCTCAAGAAACTGGGAAAATGTAAAAAGTTCTTGCTTCCATTCCGGGTATAAATTGTAATAACCCAATAATAAATAAATATTTAATTATAAATTTATTCAAGTAGAAGACGAATTTACCCTGGGAATATTTTATTGAGTTAAAAGTTGACTTTTTGTTGGGGAAGGAATTTGGGAATTTCAAATATACCGAGTAGAGCACGTCGAGATGAGTCCGTAGACACGTAGTAGGCTCAAATTGGAGTTATAACGAAGAAGATATGGTCTACAGAAGCCTAGTGGCATAACTGTAATTATCCCAAAAAGTCAGATTTTAGAGCCCAATCAAACCTGACCTTTCTCTCTCACGCGTGACCCCTCTCTTCTCTCTCCTCCCTCCCGATTTTTCTTCTTCTCTTTGCGACAAAAACAGTCGGCCATTTTGGTCGGAAAACTCCTCACTCTGGCCACCATTTTTCATGCCACAGCCTCCAAAATTTTCAGCTCTCTTCCCTCTTCATAACCACCTACTTTAACAGATCAAAACCCCAAAGTTTGAGTTCGATTTTGAGCCAAAAACGAGCCAAAACTGGATATATGCAAAAATAGCGGCTGTTTGTGTTTTTTTTGGCCAATTCTAGCCGCCATAGCTCGTATAATTACACCCAAAATACTCCCCCACCATCCCTTTGTGTTATCCCTCGAAAATCCAACGAGAATCCATTCCAATTTCATTGATTTTGAAACTAGAAATTTCTAGGTTTTCAAGAGACAGAAACCTTCGTTCGAGGGCTTTAAAGGTGGAATTGATCGTCAAGCCAAGGTATAAAGTTACTTCCCTTGATGTGCTTGATCTATAGGTGTGGTTATTGGCCGGTGGTTTGGAGTTTTTCGATTGCCGAAAAATTACTTTAGACACCCGCCAACGGTGGAGGCGCGTGGCGGAGCTTCAGCGGGTTGTCAAGGTTGAGTTTTTGTCCTAAAATGATCCTCACGTTGTCCCGAGCACGACGGTATCCTCGGATTTCAATTTGGTTATCGTTTGATCGTCGATCGGATATCGCATATTAGGCATTATCTGAGTAAGATATGTTCGGACCGTTGGATCGACTTCATTTTCAAATATGTTGATCTAGGCACCTCTAGAATCGTGTAGAAATTCATGGATAGAGAATCAGAGTCTTGGATACTCCGATTAATAATTCAAAGTTTAAATAAACGATAATCGTCGGATCGTGCTATCGTGAACGATCCGACCTTTCGATTAGGACCAAACTTGCAAGGCATGTTTAGTAAAGTGTGTTGACCTTATAGGAACTCTCGGATTGGTAAGCGGAGGTCATGGACCCCATGGGGTACCAGGTTGACTATTTTGGAAATTTAATCGCTTATTGAACCTCGGGTCTTTTCAGACCATTCCACCTATCAGAAAATGTTGAAAATGGGCCTAGGAACTTTTGTAAGTCACGTACACGCACTTTTGAGGCCGGGGGTCAGGGTTTTGATTAAATATCTATGGTTGAGCAATGTTATTAATTAAATACTTTTAATTGCTTAAATAGGTACTTAGGCTTCATTGAACTCATAGGAAGGATCCTCAAAGGGTCAGGCTAGCTCAGACGCTTAGTGAGTGGACTTTTGTTTTATAAATGAATTTTATGCAATTAAAGTTTAATTGATTGATTTTGAATGAATTATTTATGGCTATTACTTTCCAAGCATAAATATTTGAATTCAAATACTTTTGTTATATTATGTTTATGTTTAAAATGTGAATGGCTTGGAAAAGTAGAAAAGAAAATAACGATAATAGGATTTAAGGATTTAATGAGGAACAATATTATAATTTTCCAGGAAAGGTTTTTAAACCACCATAGGTACCCAAGATGTTGGCTTCGGAGTCTTAGGGATATCCGGACTGTGAGGAGCGAGGAATGCGGCTCAGGTTGACCAAGTGTCCCCTGAGTCTTGCAAGGAATGCGGCTAAGGTGAGTTTGTGTTTCCGACGCCTGCGAGGATGTGTCACATTATGTGACACAAGGAATTGACGATATAATGTGGGAATTAAGTAGAAAATCATGGAATTGACGGATTTATTATGGGTACACCTAGGTGGAAGGAAATTATCTCTTTTCAATGTTTTCAGAAGGTTTTTATGATTGGATTGAATGTTTGATCAATTATATGTATATAAATATGCATGCCGTAATTCTTGTACGAATATAGAACATGGATATAATTGGATTTTCAAATGGTTTTAACAGTGGGGTTAGTATGTTAATATTCTATTTTCCAAAACTTTATTTTTTCCACTTACACTTTTAAATGTTTTGCGCCCCCAGGCGGTAGTCATGTACCAGAGCACCACCATAGGGCAGTCATCACTCATCTCTCATCCTTTCCACTATGTAGGACTTCTACTGTAATAGAACTTTTCCTGTAAATTAAATTGATTAGTATTGCTTTGAAATTGCGCTATGATTTTTGTAAGGCCTAAGGCCATAGACTTCTATTGTTGGATTGCTTGAATTCAAACTTGGTGCATGCTGAACGATTGTGGTTATAAATTGGTTTTTTGTACAGGTGTAAAATTTTGGGAAACGAGTATTTACAGGGAGACTCTGCCGAATTTTCGGCAGAAGTCAAACTTCAAGTTAATTTTTAGTTTTTGTTAGAAGGGCAATTTGGTCAAGTGTGCCAGGCACCTGTGTCGGACAAGCACAGGGTTCGGCTCATATTCCAAAGTGGAATTTAGGTCGGGTCCTGTCATAAATAATTTGTTCCAACCTACAAAGCATTCAGAACTTTACCAATTGTCAGTTACTTAACAAAAGTGAGAGATTAAAGAAAAAAGTAATCCAAACAAGCATCAATTACTTATTAATGTAACAAAAAAGTAAGCATCTTTCCAATCAATTAGTACTAAATTTATATAGCTCGAAGAAGATTAATCACCTCAATTGGCACAGTGCGATCACCAGCAACCCTTGTCAAATAATCCATGTCATTCCACTTAATCCTGGCAGGCCAAAGACCCATGCCATCGCTTATTATAATTGGGTAGCCTGGAAAGAGATATTCAGGCAAAAATCCCTCCAAACATAGTCCAGACTTTTTCGAAACCATTTTACAAGAAAGTGATAGAAGCATTAGGGAAGACGACTAAGAATACATGACATAGACTGCAACTTTTCCATCTCCCACATGAAATAGCAACCCACTTTTCTAGAAAAATAATAAATAAATAATATTGGATAGAAATGCTTATTCCAGAAAGAAGAAAAAAAGAAACCCACATGTAAATTAATTATCTAAAGCATATAACTATGGACTGTAAATTAATCATCTAAAGCATCCCTCAATGTGGAATTTGAGAACCTTCATCGTAGTTCTTAGTGGGGATGGGAGGCTCTCTATCATGAGGATTGTGGGAGCATATATTTTCGTCTCCAATCAGGGCACGCCACGTGGAAAAGAAGATTATCTCTTAAATTAATTAATTAAACCAGTTTATCTAGCTAATTAATTAATTGGGATAAATATCTTAATTAATATGATATTATCTTTATTTAAAGAGATAATATCATTAATTCAGATATTATCCTAATAAAGAGAAGATAATATCATTTAATTCAGATATTATCATTAAATTCGGATATTATCAAGTCCGACTCGATCCCTACGAAACCCTAGCCCCGAGGCTCCTATAAATAGACGACCTCATTCATCATTCAAGGTACATCTAAACCTACTCCTTATACCCGAGAAAAATACCCGAAGCTCTCTCTCCCTCTCCACTCTCCATATTTTCTCCACATGGCTCCGGCCACCACACACGGCTCCGTCCACCCGGTTTACACCCTACATACAACTCCGTACCCTTTGCTTAGCTATTGTTTTCCTACAAACACTCGAACTAACTTAGGCATCGGAGGGCCTTTGGCCAACACCCCCGGGTGTGGTCTATTTACTCCAATATTTTTTACAGGAATCGAGGAAGAGAGAGAAGGAAGATCGAAGGTTGAATGATCTAGAAGCGAATCTTCTCGCGCGAGATTATTTGCACAAACATTTGGTGCTTTCATTGAGAGCACGAATTATACTCAACGTGTGCTCAAGGAATCCGTTCCTCCTATTTTCCAATCCACCGAAACCTTCCAAACAACCATGGTTGGAAGCAAGCGCACAAAGAGCAAGACCGCCGCAATGGCTCAATCCGTGACGCCCCAAAAATACTCCTCCCACGATCCCACGATCGACACGGCGGCTCTACCACCTCTCGCCGCCATGAACCTTCAGCAGCCACCCCGTGTGACTGGAACCACTATGCCACCTGCTGGACTCGCAGCAAGGACCACCGCACCGGCCTCCGCCGCCGTTGTACCATCTCAAGGCCCCATGGCCGGACCTAGCCGCCTTCATAGCACCACCGTTGAGCATGGTGGAACCTCACATCTAGTTGGGCTCACTACCACCGCCGACTTTGGCCCAATCTTGGAGCAACTTCAACCATTCCCCCCATTGCCTCCACGCTCGACGCATGCTCCCACGTACACATCCAATGAAACCCTAGCCCGTGTGCAATTGGGCTCCACACATTTCTCTCCTCCCGATCCACGAAGTCAAGTAGACCTTAATCTGAGAGTTGACCAGCTAACTCAGAGAATGGACGACCAAAACAATTTGATGAGGCAGCTCCTCAACCAAATAAACTTGGCTTAAAACCTTGGCCTTGGACAACAGGGCGAAGAGAGAAGGATGAATGAACGCGCCGATAGGCTTCGCAGGAACCAAGCAGGTCGAGCAGGAGTAAGCGGACAAGGAAATGCGCAACAACGAGATCAGCTCGTCGATATGTCACAAGCATCCGCAAGCCACACTCAGAGCAGACGAAGTTTTCTGTCCAGATTGAATTTAAGGACCAACTTGCGCGATAGGCTGGGCCCAAGACCTGAAATCCAAGCTCGCCTGGGCCGCAGGAAGACGTTCATGAAAGGCTAGGCTCCTAGGGAGGTCAACTTGACGGCCATCGAGACGAGGATCGAGAAGAAAGGCGCTTCGCTACTTGCTCACAGAGAAATATTCACGAAAGGATAGGCCCCCAGGGAGGTCAACTCGACAATCATCACAATGAGGACCGTGAAGAAAGGCGCTCCGCTACTCGCTCTCGAAGAACCAATTCTCGTCGCCAAACTACTGGAAATCCCTCACAAGCGCAGTCCACCAACACACCGCCTAGACAGCGCAACTGAGAAGGTCGACCCTCGCAAACCAATGAGGAAGTCAATCAGCATCGTCTAAATCGCGAAGGTCATCAACGTGACCGACTAGCCATGCGGGCAAAATACGTTGAGAAGCTTATGAATAACCGACTTCGAGACTTAAAGATTGGCAGAGATTTCGAAGATGCACTACACATTGAGGTAGACTGAGCAAACTCCTCACATTTCACCGCCAAAATCGAGCAGGCTGCTCCCCCGAAACGATTCTCAACGTTCTCTTTCACATGCTTCAAAGGCGATTCCGACCCTGAAAGCCATCTGAAGCATTTCAAGAGCCTTATGATCCTCTACAAAGCCGAAGACGTGCTAATGTGTAAAGTGTTTGCAATGACTTTGCGAGGAGCAGCTCAGGATTGGTTCCATACCCTGCCATCTGGGTTGATCAACAGCTTCAAGGAGCTTACTTACGTCTTCACTAAAGAATACACTTCTTATCGGACGATCAAGAAGAACCCTGACCATCTGTTCAACATGCGCAAGAAGCTCGAGGAATCCCTTCGAGATTACATTAAGAGGTTCAAAGCAGAAAAGGCCAACATCGTAGGATGCAATGACCAAATCGCATCCTCTGCATTCAAGAAAGGTCTTCCAGCAAAACATGACTTATACCGCGAGTTGACTATCACTCCCAGCCAGACTCTGGCAGAGGTCTTCGCGACCGCAGAACGCTACGCACTCTGGGATGACGATCGAATCATCGCAAAGAAGTCCACTGAGCAGGAAGATCGGCCAACCAAGCGAGCAGAACAAAAAGGCATCAGGCTTGGCAACAGGGACAAAGACAAACGCAGGTCACACCCACAAAGAGATGCCACGACGAAAGAGAACTACACAAAGTTCTCCACCCCCATACATCAAATTTTAGCCCAAGTGAAGGACAAACCTTGGGTAAAAAGAACGCCACCCTTGAAAGGAGATCCGAACAAGAGAGATACCAGAAAATATTGTGCCTTTCATGCGACACATGGGCACAATACGAATAATTGCTTTGCTTGGAAAGCGCATCTCGAAGAACTCGTGAGAGAAGGTCGCTACACGGAGTTCATCGCGAAGCAGGCCATCAAGCAGATTGAGGACCGTGATACCACTAAGGAGCCACCCCAAAAGGTCATAAGGATTAACACAATCCTAGCCGACTCCGAGGAGTTCGGACTGACCAACAAAGGAAAAAAGAGGAAGATCAAACAGGCTACTATGATCTCCCAAGTCTCAACTAGCATCTCACTAGCAGAAGACGATCCCGTGATCTACCGCACAACGACACCCTTGTCATCAGCATTCAAATTGCTCAGGCCATGGTCGACCGAATCCATGCAGATGAGGGCAGTGCAGCCAACATCCTACAATTGGCAGTCATCCAACAAATGGGGTTAGAGGCAAAGATCAATAAATCAGCCAAGTCGCTGACTGGCTTCAATGGCGCAACAATGGTTACCGTGGGTACGATAGAGCTTGACGTCTACGCCCCACCAGTAATCAGCTCGCAAACGTTTATGGTCATTGATGAAGTCTCATCCTACAATGGCATTCTAGGCAGACCATGGATCGGCAAGATCAACGCCATCACCTCTGCCACACATCAGAAGATCCGCTACCCAATCCCTGGGGACGGTATCAAACAGATCAGCAGCGATCAGGCAATGGCGAGGAAATGCTCAGCTCAAGGGCTAAAGAAAGGCAAGCAAACCCAGTTCCTCCGTGTGAATCAGGCAGATCTAAAGGGAGTAGAACAAGCAGAGGAGAAAGCAGATCCCGTTCCTGACGGCCGAGCAGACCAGAAAGGAAAGGGAATAGCTACTCCCCAATAGCAATCAAAGAATCAGGACCAAGTCGAGGGAATCCGCCCGGAGGTCTCTCCTGAAGAAGGATGGAAGCCCGAAGAGGACGTTGAGCTAGTACCCCTTGATCCTGACAAGCCAGAGAGAAAAGCGCGGACCGGCTCACGCCTAAGCCATGAGGAAAAGATAGAGCTTGCAGCATTCCTCCGGAACAACAAAGACGTATTTGCATGGTCGTGATCCGACATGCCTGGCATCGATCCCCAGATCATCTGCCATCGCCTACACGTCAACCCAGCTATCAAACCTGTAGCGCAGAAGAGACGCAACTTCACCCCCGAGCGGGTTGCCATCATTGAAGCCGAGATAGATAAGCTTCTAGCTGCTGGTTTCATTGAAGAAGTCTCCTACGCAGAATGGCTGGCGAACATTGTTCTAGTGGCAAAGAAAGATAAAGGTCTGTGGAGAGTGTGCGTCGACTACACCGACCTCAACAAGGCATGCCCTAAAGACAACTTTCCACTGCCTAGAATTGATCAACTCGTCAATTCAACTTCCGGCAACCAACTGCTAAGCTTCATGGACGCCTACTCCAGCTACTACCAAATCATGATGCATGAATATGACAAGGCTAAAACCTCTTTCATCATCGAAAGAGGTACATACTGCTACAAAGTCATGCCCTTTGGGCTGAAGAACGCCGGAGCAACCTACCAAAGGCTGGTGAACAAAATTTTCAAGGAGCAAATCGGCAAGACTATGGAAGTCTACGTAGACGACATGCTAGTCAAAGCTCTTGAGTGAGCAGACCACATTAAGAACCTTGCCGAGGCATTCAGCTCACTCCGAAAATACAACATGAAGTTGAACCCGAGCAAATGCACGTTTGGAGTTTGGTCCGACCGATTCCTGGGATACTTAGTCACCCAAAGAGGAATTAAGGCACATCCAAATCAAATCAAGGCTATACTCAACATGAAGTCATCTACCATAACAAAGGAGATACAAAGTCTAACGGGTAGGGCGGCAGCTTTCAACCGATTCCTCTCAAGATCTACCGACAAGTGCAGCCCATTTTTCAAAGTCTTGAAGAAAGGACACAGGGACAAGTGGGATGACGAGTGCGAAGTAGCTTTTCAAAACTTGAAAACCTACCTCACTTCACCTCCCTTACTCTCAAAACCGATACTAGGCGAAGACTTGTACATCTACCTGGCGGTGTCCGACTTAGCTGTCAGCTCAGCCCTCATCCGAGAAGAGCTGGGGGCACAACATCCGGTATTCTACACTTCAAAAGCTCTCCTCGATGCAGAGACCCGCTATCCGAAAATGGAGAAGCTCATTTTTTCGCTTGTAGTTTCCGCGAGAAAACTAAGGCCCTACTATCAAGCACACCGGATAATTGTCATGACAGAATTTCCTTTGAGATCGATCCTCCACAACCCTGACGCTTCTCAGCGACTCATGAAATGGGCTATCGAACTCAGTCAATACGACCTCCTCTACCGGCCGAAGACTGCTATAAAAGCCCAAGCTTTAGCAAATTTTGTTATAGAGTTTACTCCGACAGCCGAAGAAGAGAAGATGGTCACGAAAAGCAAGGAAAAAGCAGACGACACCTCCTTAACCGATTCAAACCTACCTAACGACATGTGGCAATTACATGTAGACGGAGCATCAAATCATAAAGGAGCAGGGGCAAGCATCGTCATAATCACCCCAGACGGAACCTTGTTGGAACAAGCCATCACACTAGGCTTTTCTGCTTCAAACAACGAGGCAAAATATGAGGCATTGCTCGCAGGGCTGCACCTAGCAAAAGAACTGACGATCAAGAGATTGGCCATCTACTCAGACTCCCAGCTAATCACGAATCAAGCCTCAGGCGAGTACATGGCAAAGCATCCAAGAATGATCCAGTACCTCGACAAAGTCCAAGGACTTTTGAAAGAATTTCCTACTTTCACCATTCAATATGTTCCACGGGCAGAGAACACTCATGCAGATACGTTGGCAAGCCTAGGATCAGCGCTGGACACCCAGTTCTGACGCTCCATCCTAGTCGAACACCCTGAACGACCAAGCATCGAAGAAATAGAGCCAATCGACTCAATGCAGATCGATGAAGACCCCATCATCGACTACTTAGTGAATGGAAATCTGCTAACGGATAAGTCCGAAGCTAGGAAGGTCCAACAGAAAGCCGCGAGATATTACATGCAAGGCGACAAGCTCATTCGCAGATCATACTCCGGCCCTTATCTCACTTGCATAAAGTACCCTCAAACACTTGAGGTCCTCTGCAAAATTCATGACGATGAGTGTGGCAACCACTCTGGGGGTAGGTCACTTGCCCAGAAGGCTCTGAACGTAGGCTATTTTTGGCCTACTATGCGCCATGACTCCACTGAATATGTCAAAAGATGTGATCACTGCCAACGGTACAAACCAGTTCCTAATCTGCCTGTACCATCTGCAGAACAGTCCGTGGCCTTTCATGCAATCGGCCATCAACTTAGTAGGCCCTATGTCAACGGCACCTGCCAAGAAAGAAATGATGATCGTCGCCACTGATTACTTTACTAGATGGATCGAGGCCGAAGCTCTATCCTCTACTAAAGAAGCTGATGTGGAACGATTTATCTGGAGAAACATTATCTGCCGGTTTGGCTGCCCACAATCACTAGTTACCGACAATAGCTCACAATTCATCGGCAAGCAGATCACTACCTTCTTCAAAAAGTATGGCATCAAGCAGCATCTATCTATCCCGAGATATCCTCAAGGCAACGGCCAGGTCGTGGCATCCAATAAAATAATATTGGACTGTCTAAAGAAGAGATTAGAAGGCGCCGAAGGAAAATGGGTAGATGAGCTCCCTGGCGTACTATGGGCTTATCGCACCACCAAGCGAAGATCAACTAGCGAAACCCCGTTTTCCCTCGCCTATGGAACTGAAGCGATCATTCCTCCTCACATCACTATCCCCTCTATAGGCATCGAAGTGGGCAGTATTGAGCAAAACTCCGAGCAGATGAGACTCAACCTTGACTTACTTGAAGGCGAGCGCGAGAAGGCCATTGTCCAAGTCGCCTCCTATCAACAGCGGTTGAAGTCTTACTACGACAAAAGAGCCAAGATCAGACAGTTTCAACCAGGCGACCTTGTGTTAAGAAAGGTCTTCATCACTGCACAAAGACAAGGATCTAAAAAGATGAAACCCAATTGTGAAGGCCCTTACATAATCAGCCGGTCCTGGGGCAGAGGAAGCTATGCGCTTGACACCATGGAAGGGAAGGAGATTCCGCGACAATGGAACACCTACCACCTCCAAAGATACTATCCATGACGCTTCCTCCTACTTGCTCCGTCCCCAACAGACGATTGAGTACTACACATTTCTGAAGAAGAGGAGCAACTGCGGAAGTTTTCCGACTACTTTATTCAGTTATTTCCATTTTGAATAAAGTGATGTAATCTTATGAGCATCAATAAAAGTTCAGTTTCTCATTCCAGAATGTCCATAAAAAAAAGACAGTTGCCCATAAGCAGCGTCCTTCGGGAGACGCAGGGTAACAACTAGAAGCGTCCTTCGGGAGACGCAGCCCTCAAAGAAGCGTCCTAAGGGAGACGCAGGGTGCGCCAGGAATTTCCTAAGAGAGGTATCCAGGTTCCTATCCGTTTCCTAAGGGGGGCAGGATAGTCAAACAAGTTGCCTATAAAAAGCGTCCTAAGGGAGACGCAGGGCGACGACCAAAAGCGTCCTTCGGGAGACGCAGCCCGCAAAAAAGCGTCCTAAGAGAGACGCAGGGTGCGCCAGGAATTTCCTAAGGGAAGTATCCAGGTTCCTATCCGTTTCCTAAGGGAGGCAGGATAGCCAAACAGTTGCCCATAAAAAGCGTCCTTTCGGGCTACGCAGCCCGCAAAACAGCGTCCTAAGGGAGAAGCAGGGTGCGCCAGGAGTTTCTTAAAAAGGGGTCACCATGCTTCCTGCGGGAAATATCCAGGTTCCTATCCGTTTCCTAAGGGGGGCAGGATAGTCAAATAAGTTGTCCATAAAAAGCGTCCTAAGGAAGACGCAGGGCGACTACCAGAAGCATCCTTCGGGAGACACAGCCTACAAAGCAGCATCCTAGGGGGGTTGCAGGGTGCGCCAAGAATTTCCTAAGGGAGGTATCCAGGTTCCTATCCGTTTCCTAAGGGGGGTAGGATAGTCATACAGTTGTCCATAAGCAGCGTCCTAAGGGAGACGCAGGGCAACGACTGGAAGCGTCTTAAGCGTTTTCTGAAAAAATGCAGAATATGTCCGGAGTTCCTCAAGAGGGACCCTGGCTTTTGCTAAAATCCCAAAGGAAATACACAGCCAAGACACTAACCGGTTACTCAAGCAGTTCACAAGACAATATGCAAATTGAAGTTGAAGAAATCAAGACTGAAATTTCCATAGTAAAGTGACCAACCGGCCAAGTTCAAACAAAAAGAAGATGGTCAAACAAGACCAATTATTCTAAACAAAGAGCAGACTACAAAAGCTAAAAAGAAATAAAGGAGTCTTCGTCTACTCCGAAACGCCAACAGTAGACCCCTGATCTGCAGCCTCTTCAGCGTCCACCTGATCAGCCACGGTCTCAACAGCTCCACATGCCTGATCTATGACGTCTGCCACCGCCTCATCAGCTGCATCGTCCTCTGCTCCATCCTCTTCAGCTACTGTCTCTTTAGCCACCCGCTCTTCAGCTCCTTCGGTGTTCGCAGCATTAGCCTCCTCACTTTGCACATGGGGCAAGTCAGGATAGAGCATCTCGATGTCTTCATCTCCAATGGCATAGAAGGGATCATATCCAATTGTGCAGTCCAAGTAGCCCAACTTGTATGCATCCATGGCAGCTTCAGACTTGGATTCTTCAGCAGACTTATGATAGGCGTGAAATCTAGCCAAAAGCTTGTCAAACTATGAGAGATGTCGGCATTCTTGCGCTCAAAGGTGGAAGTAAGCATCTTTTCGACTTGCCAAGTCAACAGCAGAAAAACTGAGCTCGGAATCTTTCTCAGCAAGGGAACTTTTCAGCTCAGATATCATCGCCCGCAAATCAGACGTCTTCTTCTCGTAACGAGTCTGCTCGGCAGAAAGCTTGCTAGCCAGCTCAGCATTCTTCGTCTCCAACTCACTAAGCTGAGCAGAAGAGGGGGCAACAGCAGACTAGTTCTGAATGGTCTCCGCAGCAAAAATCACTCCTTTTTGAAGCAAATGAAGTGTTGCTTCTCTTTGTTTTTCCAAGGAAAGACTTGAAAAAGTACCAAGATCACCAGCCTGACAGACTTGATCAACCAGCTCAGCGCAAGCAGATGGACTTGATAGAAAGTGCATCTTGAGCAGATCAGACACGCCCGCATCCCCTGTAGGGCTAGGCTTGTCCACCTTTGGATCAGCCGCTGATGTTGCAGAAGAACCTTTTTCCCGAGCAGATGACTCTCTTGCTTTCCTAGCCTCCGCCAACCTTACTTCCAAAGGAATTGACGACGATGAATCAACTCCACGCTTGACTGCTTGTGACTCAACAGTTGGATCATGATGGTTGGATGGATGAGCAGACCCTGCACATCGACCTCCACTCTTCGACTGGTGCAAACGACCCAAACTTCGGAGAGGAAAATCAACATCTCTTGGCTTCTCAACAGGTAAGCTGGACTGTGCATGAACTACGTTGCGGAGCAGATCACGATCTCCAAACTCATCAGCAAGAAGCTTAAGGGGAACATCCCTAATGTTGCGCATACCACCAATCTTCTTGCTATCTGCACCAACAAGATGTTTGACTCTGGCAGATGACGCGGGAATAGCTCCTACTTGGGTTTTCTCAGCAGAAGGGAGCCTTGGCTTCTTCCTCAATGGAGACACATTCCTCGCCTGTAAAGAAGTAGCTGGAGTTCTCAAAGACTTGACATCGGCCTTCCTTTTTGGTGGGGGTTCAGTAGAGCACTCCTCCTGTTGAGCAAATAGATCATCAGGGTCCAGACCATTCTGCTTCCACCTCTCGACATCCTCGGCATGGGGCAGACCACCGTTTTCCTCCCGATACTCGCTCAACAGCCAGCGCCACTCATGAAACATTCAGGGGATGTTCAAAGCACGGCGGACCTTAGCCATGTCAGGCCCAAGCTCCAATTGCTTACTGATGTCACTCACTACAAGCAGAAGACAGAAGTTAGTCAGCCACACTTCAAGAAACTCAAATAAAAAGGGAATATATCATAAATCGCAAAAAGACACACCATAGCAATAACTGATAGGAACAAGGGGACCGTCGCCAACGTCGCCCTCCCATCGTCCGCTGACTTCCAACACGTCGTCATGCCAAGCGTGATCTCCTTGACTAAGACCGTCGAACAGCCTGGACCTGTAGACGCGAACTTGGGCATATCGTCGAAGTGCCTCACTTCAAAAAAATAAAAGAACTCTCGCACCGTCAGCTCCAGCGTAAAGAAACGGCTCAGATTCTCGAAGCACATGATCGCCCGGTAAACGTTGGGAGTACTCTGGCTCAGAGCACACCCCATGGTGCAGAACACCTCCTTGAAGAACTTCGACAGCGGGAATTTGAAGCCCAGGGAAAAATAAAAAGGACGGAAGGTAATGATCCTAGCACCAGGATCATTCGCATCCTCCAACGGATCGTTATCAGTCTTAGACTTCAATAGCTTGACCTGCACGTCACCTGGAATTGCAGAAGCGAAAGCAGCTTGCCATTCTTGGAACTGAGCGTCGGTCGTGACGCGGTGCAAGTTGGCCATGAACTTCTTGCTGGGCACTACGAAGCCTTGCTACCGTCTCTGGAAGACATGGTTGGTCAATGAAAAACTGCAAGAAGAGAAGAAAATTCTACAAGTTAGAATCCCAAGAAAAAAAAAGCTGGCAGAAAAAGAAAAAAAACGGAAAGCAGCCCAGCATGAGTAGCCCGTTAGTCCCTCCAGCCCAGCACGCATGCGGCCCAACTACAGCCTAGCCCGGTCCTCCAGCTCCTGCACGCAAGGCTCGCCTGCTTGGCGCAGGCACATGTCGCGTAGCCCAGTGCCTTCTCACCCAAACTCCAGCAGCGTGGTCTGCTTGCCCAGCACAAGCCCACGAAGCTCAAGGCCCAGTGCTTCTCAGGCCCTGCTTCGAGCCCAGCTCCTCTATGCACTCTCTTCGAGCCTAGCTCCTGCACCAGGCCTGCCTCACATCTGCTTCAGCCCAAGCCAGGTAGCACCAAGACCAGCATGCGCCTCATGCTCCATTTGATTCCAGCACGAATTCCCCAGCTATTTGTCAACTATTGCTCACGAATTTCAACTCATGCTAGACCACCTCCTTGCTGCCAAAAATTGAAAAAAAAAAAAATATATATATATATATATATATACGTTCATATATATATTTTTACGAGCTCGACTTACTTGGGATGCACGGCAACTCCTCTCTTCAACAAGCAGTACAAATTCTTCAAAATCTTTATCAAGCCAAAAGGTAGAGAAGTTAAGTTTGCGATGTGAGAAAGAGTGAAGAGAAACCCTGTATTTATACAAGTTGGATAACCCGGATCAAGAAGGAATCGCAAGCTCATTCCTACTGGGAATCCAACTCCAACTACAGTCAGAAGCCTACACCAATTAAGAATCCGATCTGCGAAGGAGTCCAACTCACATCATAAAGCCCAGACACAATTGGAGAGCCCCAAAAAAATAATTTCATCTCTTACATGCCACACAAGCGCCATGCAGAAGCTGGGGGCATTTGTGGGAGCATATATTTTCGTCTCCAATCAGGGCACGCTACGTGGAAAAGAAGATTATCTCTTAAATTAATTAATTAAACCAGTTTATCTGGCTAATTAATTAATTGGGATAAATATCTTAATTAATATGATATTATCTTTATTTAAAGAGATAATATCATTAATTCAGATATTATCCTAATAAAGAGAAGATAATATCATTTAATTCAGATATTATCTTCTTAAGAGATAATATCATTAATTTGGATATTATCAAGTCCGACTCGATCCCTACGAAACCCTAGCCCCGAGGCTCCTATAAATAGACGACCTCATTCATCATTCAAGGTACATCTAAACCTACTCCTTATACCCGAGAAAAATACCCGAAGCTCTCTCTCCCTCTCCACTCCCCATATTTTCTCCACACGGCTCCGGCCACCACACACGGCTCTGGCCACCCGGTTTACACCCTACATACAACTCCGTACCCTTTGCTTAGCTATTGTTTTCCTACAAACACTCGAACTAACTTAGGCATCGGAGGGCCTTTGGCCAACACCCCCCGGGTGTGGTCTATTTACTCCAATATTTTTTACAGGAATCGAGGAAGAGAGAGAAGGAAGATCGAAGGTTGAAAGATCTAGAAGCGAATATTCTCCTGTGAGATTATTTGCACAAACAAGGATGACCTCATCATGTCTGAAATCTTGGCAATCATTTCTAACCAAGAGAGAGTACACTTACCCATTCAAATTGTTAATGTGATTTCCTATCATCTTTGGCCTCTAAAAAATGATGCCCCAATGTCTTGGTGACATCATTCACAGTTTAAGTCATACCCACCATAACTTGTGTAAAGGGGTAACCTAAGCATATCCTCATCATGTCTGATTATTCGATTATACCCGCCATTGCCCTTTCCCACAAACATGGAATATGTTTTTGGTGAACCCAATCAAGCACCGATCACTTACATGAGTCCCAATGTCTTGGTGAAACCATAACGATTAAAGTGCTCTAGCAGTGAGTTACCTATGGTGGGAGGCCATGGAAAAACAACTGCTTTGCTTTCCAAAGTAGTGACTTAGTTTTATTTTGAGGGAGTTTCTTTGTCTCATTCATGCATTTAATTATAGTATTAAATAGGAATATTTGTCGTAGGACTACTATTACTCGAACATACTTTTGTTGCATGTGATACTCCCACTATTTGTTTTGGAAGAACAAATTATTTTTCATAAAATACTTTTATTTAAAATGTGGAAGTATTCATTACTACTACAAGTTCTTTTGCAATCCTTGTTGGTTAAATAGTTGCCTTAGGCTCTTGGGATGATTATGAACTCTAGTGTGATCCAACACGAGCCAATGTGTTGGATATAGGTCTAGGTGGGTGATTGATTCGTTTTAATTACGCATTGACGTTTATACATACTAGGTTAATAGGCGTTGGACCCAATCATCAAGCCTTGAGGATAATGTGAAACCATAACGATTAAAGTGCTCTAGTAGTGAGTTACCTATAGTGGGAGGCCATGGAAAAACAACTTCTTTGCTTTCCAAAGTAGTGACTTAGTTTTGTTTTGAGGGAGTTTCTTTGTCTTATTCATGCATTTAATCATAGTATTAAATAGTAACATTTGTCGTAGGACTACTATTACTCCAACATACTTTAGTAGCATGTGATACTCTCACTATTTGTTTGGGAAGAACAAATCATTTTTCATAAAAATACTTTTGTTTAAAATGTGGAAGTATTCATTACTACTACAAGTTCTTTTGCAATCCTTGTTGGTTAAGTAGTTGTCTTAGGCTATTGGGATGATTATGAAGTCTAGTGTGATCCAACACGAGCCAATGTGTTGGATATAGGTCTAGGTGGGTGATTGATTCGTTTTAATTACGCATTGACATTTATACATACTAGGTTAATGGGCGTTGGATCCAATCATTAAGCCTTGAGGTTTTCCTTCTCCTTCATTCTTCTCCAAATGCTATGTTACTTCTATAATTACATTTACCTTTTGAAAGAATAAGGTAAAAGGGTACATTTAGAGTATGAGGGAGAAGAGACATGCAAGCCTCTATTTAATTACAACTTAATTCAAATGAGTAACCTAATCAACTATTAGATTACAAACCATTTCAATCATCCATTCATTCGTAATGAATAAATGGCCAATCACATAGTTGAATTAGTTTTATGACCTAAGTTCATAATCAGCCCTTTTCTTTACTTAAACTCATTAAGTAAAATGGAATGCAACTACAAAGTTATGGATTTTGGATTCACATAAAAGTCCAAATGAAATGGCATTAGCATATTCAAATATTATTTTTCACAAAAGAATGAAATTATTTTGTCCTCTAGTGAGTAGGGGTAGAATTGGAATTAATAAAAGTTTGGGACCAAATTGGAAAATTCAAAATTTTCATAAGAGCCCATAACTTTTATATAATTGCACAAGGGTCCAAAATGGGACGCCATGTGTGGACTGACCATGGGTGGGGTGAATGGTGGCATCAAAATGTTAGTGTCACCACACGAATGGTTCGAGACCAGTCATCCTCCTGATTGAGTAGATACAATGCATGATGGTCTTTGTGAATTATCAATGTCCAATTGATAATCCTATGACCATGAACATTTTAGGATGTGGACATGGTATAGAAAAGTCTCATGGACTTAACTTCTTTAAGTCACTTTCTACGTCTCATGATCCACAGACTTGTTGGTTAAGTAAATGACTAAGATTATTACTCAAAACAACATAATGCCCTTAATTAATTAGGTGAAATGAGTTTACATCTCATGATTGGCTCTAGGGCATACTTTTAACACACCCTACAAATCACCACCCACCATTGCCACCACAAACCGCACCTAACAACCACCACCAACCACTATCCCCATTCCCTACCTCTCTTATTTCTCTCTCTCTCTCTCTCTCTCTCTCTCTCTCTCTCTCTCTCTCTCTTTCTCTCTCTCTCTCTCTCTCTCTCTCTCTCTCTCTCTCTCTCTCTCTCTCTCAGCCTATATTCATCTCCAAAACAATTCCCGTATGTGATGATGATGGTCTGCAAGGGAGGGGTATGAGCCAAATCATCAACAATAAGCCATAATTTTTCTGATTTCTCTCCACCTCACAACCCACAATGGTCACCACGTAATTCATATTCCAAGCCCAAATCGAATAAGCCAACAGAAATCCTCCTCCTTATGCGAACGATGATGATGGTTTCTTCGGATTGTCGAAGAGAGAGAGAGAGAGAGAGAGAGAGAGAGAGAGTATGTGTGTGTGTGTGTGTGTGGTTATCTGGTTTACGTGGGTTAGGGTTGGAGTGGTGGTGGTGGTGGTGGTGGTGGTAAGGGTGCCTTTGGGTTGGGTGATGGTTATGGTTTGAGGGTAAAGTGAGGGCACGGGAGAGAAAATGAGATGAAGAATTTTTTTTTTTCTTTCCTAGTATACTTTGTGCACCTCTCCATCCGCCCTTGACAAAAAGTATTACTTTTGTGTTCATATTCCACCCAGCAAACTCATATCTCAAAGAAAACTTAGAAATTTATCTTTAAACATCTCTTCCTTCTCCCTTTCAACCATTCTAGCTTAGCTTGTCTCCCCTCCTCACCTGCCATAGCTTCCACAAATGCTCATTTATCTTCTTTTTCTTTAAATTCTATAAATTAAAGTCTTACTCTTGAATGAGTAATCCTCTTATAAAAATATCCCCCATAGCTAGCTGAGCTTATGTTAGAAATTGATGGAAATTACAGAAAATTAAAATTTGGGTGGGCAATACTTTTTTCTATGTGCTTTTCGTTCCCTTTTATTCTTTAGGAAAAAGGGAAAAACAAGCAGAAGAGAGAAAAAAAGATAAGTGAAGAGATGGAGATTTGACCCAAAAAAAAGAAAGATAGAAAAAAGAAATTTAAAGATTGATGTTGGATATAAGTAGAAGAGAACACGTCATGAGAGAAAAGTAAAAGAGAAGTGATGTGTGGTGGATGGAGAGAGATTCAGAGAAGATAAGGAAAAAAGATAAAGTTTAATAATTCTTTAGTTTAACAGAGAGGTAAAACGGGAAAACAAAGCATGTGCTACATTCCCAAGTTGGAGGTGGGCTCCACTTGCCACATCACCCACCCAAATTGGTGGATAATGATCTATGTGTACGAAATTAAAAAAACACCCTTGTGCATCATAAAAGTTAACAGACTTTTGGATGGAGTTGATGACATAGGCAAAGTGAGTCATTTGAAGTTTTTGGGGGCGGTGAGATTTGATTGTATTTTCGGGAGCATTGTTGTAAATAAGCCTATTATCAAATAAGCAGCATACAATTTCTGTCTATGGGACTTAAATTGAACATTGCAGCAAGTTTTAAGCAAATAGATTCGGATGATTCTCATTCTCTGTTCTTCTACCACAAGTACAATTTCAAAAATTGAATTCCTCAAGCAAATATTCATGTTAAAGGCTGTACTAGTGACACATAAGTTAAATATACCATTAAGAGATAGAAACTTAGCTTACTATGAGTTTTCTTAATTGACTATAGTACCAAATAAGCATCATGTGTTTTCTGTCTCTGAGACTTGGGATTGAGCATTGTAGCAAGTCTCAAGAAAATAAGGTTTTACCAGATTTTCGTTCTTTTTTTCGGTCAAATCATAATTCATTAGAACACTAGAAAGGGAAGAGTGAAAACAACTGATGAAGGAATGAGTAGTAGTGCTCCGACGATGCACAACGTGTCTCAAGGACTAGACTTTGTTCTAAATATTAAATCTTAGGGAGGGTAGAGAACTCTAAGTGTACCCACATGGTACATGCACTCCTTTATCTTCTCAATGCCTAACTCGAAGGAAACCTATTTTTTCCAACTAGCATAAACAACAAGGATTGCCGACTAGTCTTCACATGTTATGCAAACACGGGAGATACTAAGTCAACACCATCATCAATATTTATTCAAGGGGAATGCATGGAAGATGCGTAATTGGACAAATCAAAGCACTAGAAGCTACTCATAAAGAAGTCACCCATTTTGATATTTTGAAGCATTTTTACTCAACGATCTTGAGAACCCATCATTAATAACCTACATGAACAAACAACTAGAAGTTAAGGAAGTAAACACTTGTAAAAAAATAAAGTTTTAAAGTGCTAAGGTTTAAGCTGAGGCATTTTACCTCCCATGAGTCAAGATGTGAGCCTTGAAACGTTTCAAATGAAGCAAAATACATCTAATTTCGACAATACCATAAAACTTAAATAGAAATCTAACCAAACAACACCATATGAAAATCCAAATCCAAATCCAATCCAAACAAACGTAATGATGATCTTATAGATCATTCACACAATTCAAAAAACATACAAAAAGTTTTCAAAAAAGAGAATTCACTTCTTCATCATTCCACTCATCCTCATCACTAAGAATAACACCATTCAAGCTATCATTTTCATCACTATCATTAGTGTAACAACCAGATCCTAAATTAATATTTAATTATTGATTTATTCAAGTAAAAGACGAATTTACCCCAGAAATAATTTAATGGTTTAAAAGTTGACTTTTTGATCGGGAAAGAATTTAGAAATTTCAAATTATCTTTGCGTAGAGCACGTCGAAACGAGTCTGTAGACACGTAGTGGGCTCGAATCGAAGTTATAACGAGGAAGTTACTATCAAAATAATCCAATGGGCAAAACTGTTTTCTCTCTCTCTCTCTCCCAACGAACCAGCCCACCATCTCCTTCGGTTTCTCCAGCTAATCCCTTCAACCTCCATAACTGCCGCCACAGCCTATGGCCAGCCTCGAGACCGGACCCAAAACGTCCGGCTAGACCTCGCCGTCACCCCCCATCCCTTCGGCCCCCTCGTCAGCTGCTCCAGTCGCTGGAAACAGTTTGGAATCGCCCTAGTTTTGACAGAAACTTCTCGGCTTCGATCTCCCTCCTCCGGCCACCAATTCAGTTGAGTGAGGTATGCTTTCTCACTTATTTTTCATGCTCTAGCTGATGGTTGGGTAGGAATGGATCAATTTCTAGCCTAGGTGGTTCGATTTGTAACTCAAAGTTTGGTCGGGTTTCGGGTTGAAATTTCAGCCATTTTTCGGGGTAGGTCTAAGAACAAAAGTGGCTCCAATCGATGTCCTGAACCTAGGGTAGGAAGCTTGGCCCTTGATTTTGAAGTTTTCCGGTGAACGGCATCGCTTTGGACACCACTCGCTGCCGGCGCGTGTGGTGGCACGTGGGCACTGTAGAAAAAGGGCATTGTGTCCCGATGCGATCTCCTAGTTGTCACGAGCACATAGGTATGTTCGGATTCCAATTTGGATACCGTTTGAGCTTCTAACGGATTTCGCCTATCATGCGATTTTCAGGTTCGATAGGTTTGGAAGTTTGGATCAAACTCAAATTCACATATGTTGTACCTTATATTTCTAGGATTGTATAGGATTCGACGGATCGTGACTTGGAGTCCCGGATACCCCAAAATCGCGAACCCTAGTGCAAGGTAAATTGAAGTTGTCCGATCGTGCGATCGTGATCAATCTGACCGTTCGATTTGGACCAAACTTGTAGGGTAGGTTCAGAAGAGTGCGTTGAACCTATAGGGACTCCCGGAATTGTGATCGGAGGTTGTGGGCCCTGCGGGCCCAGTTGACCAAGTTTAGGCGGTTTGAACCCTCGGTTGACCGAGAGTCTTCCGAGGCAGTTATATCCTTTGAGAAGTATTAAAATGACCATGTAAACAAGTCCTGACCGAGAATGAGTTATCTAGGTCATGTTACAAATTGAGTATAAATAGTTATTTATAGATTGCTAAGGTACCCAGTAGCTAAAAATGATGAATTATGGCCCTTGGTTTTTATCAAATTGTGGCATATATATTTTATGTATAGTTTAGAATCAATTTATCAGAAAGTTGATATAAAGGTCGGGAAATGAATCGTGAAATAAAGGGAAAGTATTGATATAAGTTTAGGATATGGTTTTTCAAACCCACCACGAGGGTACCCTCTAGTTGCTTTGCAACAATGTCATTTATAAATAATGCCCCACGTGTTTTGGGAACCCCTGAACAGTGCAGAGCAATGAATGCAGCTCAGACTGACCAACGGTCCCCTGAGGCCTGCGAGGGTTGCGGCTTGGATAGAAGTGGTATCTCCGAGGCCTGCGAGGATTGCGGCTCGGATAGAAGTGGTATCTCCGAGGCCTGCGAGGATTGCAGCTCGAGTAGAATTGGTGTCTCCGAGGCCTGCGAGGATGGAATTGAAGGTATTAATGGAATTGACGGATCAGGAATGGGGTTACGCCTAGGTGGAGAGAATTTCAGTTTTGAGATGTTCTAAAACTAAAATAGAGGGAGTTCAGTGTATGGCTTATCTATAATCAGCATATGACTGTTACGAGTACTAGGTAGTTGCAAAGTATCGTTTTAGAGTTGTGAATATGATTGTTTTAGAGTTGTGAATATGATTGAGTACATCATCTACATGAGAATTCAATTTGACTTGCAAAACACAGGGCAATATGATGAATGAATGAGATATTCAATTACATTATTAAAGGGAAAGAACTACGTGTGGCTTGATCCCTCAGTAAGGGTACGTAGACAACCTAATGTTACAAGGTGCAGCCACGAGTTGGAGTGTTTGAGATTGTTAATGTACTATTGATGTTCTGAAAGTTGAGATGAATTTTATTAGCAGGATAATTTATTTGAGTTTGTTGAGGCCTGAGGCCAGAGTGATATGATGCTTGATTTTTTGGGATATAATTTAATGCTTGCTGGCAATTGGGTTGTATATAAACATATATGCTTGTTTTACAGGTGAAATTTTTTGGGAAATGTTCAATTTATAGGGCAGACTCTGTCAAATTTTCAGCGGAAGTTGCACTTGAATTTTATTGAATTTTGGTTAGAAGGACAATTTGGTCAATTGTGTCTGCAACCGCAAGGTGTCGGACACGCATAGAGTTCGACTCAGATTCCAAAGTGGAATTTGGGTTGGGTCCTGTCAATTAGTGTGATGTTCATTCAAGAATCAAGCTAGGAATATGATGAATGAGGAATGTCTATGAAATATATATCATCTTCTATATCAACAAGAATCCCTTTTCTTAAGGCCTTGGTTTTTCGATCTATGCATAAAAAATAGGACATGTAATGATGAGAGTCTCAAATTACATCTTTTTAATATTATTTTGGAAACTCTAATGATATAATTTTAGCTTCTAAAATATAATTTCATTTGTTGTTACATTTTATTCTCACCAATTGGATTTATGAATTTTCTGTATTGATTTGGTGAACTTATTAGGTGAATTTATCTTTTGTAGGAAGTTGGAAAGCCAAAAGATGAAGATTATATTTGTCCAAGTTCAAGCCAAGTGTGAAGAGAATTGCTGGCGGATTTTATTGAAGAATTGATTGTGGGATTTTTGTGATTATAAAGAGAAGTAAATAGGGAGAAGAGAAGACAAAATCGTTGAAGCTAAAGAGCCTATTTCATGTTATTCATAGCCATTTAACGCCCACTACCTCACCGTTATTTCTTTTCCACTAACTCTCCACCATCAACACATGTTTAATCCAATTAATCCCTCACTTAAACCCTTCATTACCCACCATGAGTGTATTAACTTTCCACTCGCCTCATTGACTACTATAAATCACCCATCAACTTATTTGGCAAGGGGACTACTATGATAGATTTCTTTATCCATTTCTTTCAAAATTTAGTTATGTTTTCCTTTGTAATGAGTTGCTAGAACTCAAGCTAAGGCTAAAGGGAATGTCTTTTGAGTAAGTTTGTGAATTGTTCTTTAATCCAATATACGGTAAGAATTGCTAAAAAAATTTATTTTTGGTTGTTCAATATTTTCATATCCTTTTATTTTGGTTGATGTTAAGTGCTACTATCTTTTCATGAGTTCAATTATATTTTTCTCATTGTTAAGAACTGACTTAGCATGCTTTTAAATTAAAAGAGTAGATATTAAGTAATTCCATTTTCTGAACAATCATTAATAATAGATAACATTGAAGAATTAAATTGGTTTTAATTTCTTTATCTTCTGGTTAAAGTTTTTCAATGATAATTTTAATCAAGTTATAATTTGGATTAAAGAGCATGAAACATATTTTGCTTCAAGAATTGAACCTTGATGCCTTGGCATTTCCATTATTGATATTTCATTTTAAAACTAAATCTCTACAACAATCAAATCAAATTATTTTTTCATTTTGCTTGTCACTTTTATTTTGGTATGTTTAATTATTTCTTTATGTGCAGATATTTGCCTACCTACTCCTTTAGGATACGATACTTGGACTTCCAAGATTATTACTACGTATGACTACTTGCACTTGGGTAGACGCAACATGTAGTTAAAAAATATATATATATGCTCTTAATAAACTAAATTTGACTGAAGCATTCACTCCTTAATAACTTTTCAAACTTACTTGAGCTTTTACCATCTCCACCACTACTTTTTCGTTTGTAAAGTTGGAGTATAATCACTCGAAATTGGCTCCATTGATGGAGTATGAGCAATTGGTGGAATAGGATCCCTTGGAAGTGAAGGAAACCTTGTAGATTTTAGACTCATTGAGCCACATCTATCAAAGAGAAATTGAAGAGATTATCCTTGTAGCTATGCCTTGAGCCAAGCTCTAAAGGTTGATCACCCTAGGGAAGGCCTTCATCTAAAGAGATTCTCCAAGAGAGCCACACAATTGCAGTACCTCTAACTTGATACACATTAAAGGAAGAAGATGGAGAAGGAGATGAAGAACGGAATGACGTGAGGGTGCTAGCAACCCTCCTTGTGTGGCCGATCATGGTGGACAGGAGAGGGTATGGTATTGCCTCTTTCTCCTTTGATCTTAAAAAATCGTAGATGACTCAAAGGCATGATTATGCATTTATAGACCAAGTCATTTTAAGTTAGAGGTCACCCATGATCCATATCCAACTTAAAAGGACCATATGAGTCATCAAATGGTCAAACCCATTAGCTTCACCATATGGATGAAATTGCCTTCTTATTGGGTCTCTTAGGCCTTTATGGCTATGTTGTCACCTACAACTCATGCCACAAGTCCAATGGGTTCAAGCCCAATGGGTCTTGAACCCTAAATCCAATTTTAGACCGAATGCAATTCACATCATTAGAGCACAAAAAATATGTCAATCCCCTAATTTCAACTCCAAGCTTATATGACTCATACAAGTATGATTAGAAATACCACTCTTAATCATACCATTGCTTCGACCAGAGACTTCCCATTCATATCGTCAGAGCATTCTCCTTCTTCACTGAAGGTAGAGATCCCTTGTTGTACACTCACCTACCTCCATGGATTGATCATGAACCCTAATCTTACCTTGGAGTCATGCCCTTGAAAGAACTTGACCATTCAATATGATCAAAGGTCCACGATGCTTCCACAAGACAACTGTGGTTCCTCAAGTCGAGGACTAATTTATATTATTGCAACTACGAAGATCTTGTTTCACATGTAGGTAAAACTTTCATACAAGATATTCGGTTGATTGCATTTAGTGAATTCACTCTACAGTAAACACCCATACACTTATCTTAATGTCTCTACCCAAATGACTTGAGACCAATCATACTCCTAATTGAGTAGTTACAATGTGTACCGATCTTTGCGGATTGTCAATGCCAAGTTGAAAATCTTATGACCAAGAACTCTTCAAGGTGTGAGTTATAGGGAAAGGTCTCCGAGACCTAACTTCTTTAGATCATTTTCCTCATCTCACTACCTATGGACTTTTCATTTAGATAGATAACTATTAATGAGACTATAACTTAAACTGATGTAATTGCCCTTATGATTTACCATAAATGGTAATTAAATATCCTTAAAGTTACATAAGATGTTTGATTTTAGTAGGGGCAGGCATTATTACCGAAAACCCTACCGAACCGGCCGAACCGGACTACTTTAGGTGGTTTGATTTGGTTTTTATACTAAAAAATCAAAGAAACAGAAGAAAAACCGGCCAAACCAGCTCTAAACTGGGTTGGACCTTTTTTTTCCACTCCAAACCGCTGAAAATCGGACTGGATCGAGTATTTTAATTATATTATTAATTAAACAAAATAATACACGTGTTAGCGGATGATTAGTGGATTCATTGGCATATCGTACTCCTTCCTACACCAGATTATGCAAAACCCTAACATCTGAAGGGCTTCGAAATGTTTTCTAATTGCGCCTCTTTCTTCTTCCTCTGTCACCCGACTCTCTCGCCTCTGCCTCTCTCAATCACTCTCACCTGAGTCGCCTCTTCCTCTTTTTTTATTTTTTATTTTTTCCAAATTTTCTCAACCAATCTCTCACTCTCTCTCTCTGTCGCTCCCTCTCTCACCCGCTCTCTCTCATAACTCGCCTCTCTAGCCTCTGCCTCTCTCAGTGACTCTCACTCAAGTTCCTCTTCTTCTTTTTTCCAGATTTTCTCACCCGATCTCTCAGGCACTCAGTCTCTCAGTCACTCTTTGTGTCACCCGCTCTCTCTCAGTCACTCACTCTCTCTCACACCCGCTCTGACTCTCGTCCCTCGTTTCCTGTCTCCCTCAACCAGTTTCTACATGGTTCTCTCTCAACCACTCTTGCTCTCTGTCAGTCGCTCTCTCTCAGTCATTCTCAGTCTCCCTCTCTCGATTTTGGTCGGTTTGAGGTATGAATATGTGTAAACCCTAATTAAAAAATTTAGGGATTTGACAATTTTTGATAATTCTATTTATATCATCTGACTCTGTTGTGATTTTTTGTGGACAGAATTGATTTTGGGATCATAGGAAACAATTGGCTGCTCTAGGTAATTTCTGTTGTTGTTGCTGTTTGATTTATCATTTATTTCTGGTGGTGGTGTTGTAATTTCTGGTAATATCTACGATCATAGAATTGATTTTGGGACAGAAGTGATTTTTTGTTGCTGTTTCATTTATTTCTGGAGTTGCTGTTTGATTTTTTGTTTCATTTAATTTCTGTTTTTGTTGCTGCCCTGTTTAATTTATTTGTTATTTGTGGTTGCTTTTTTATTTGTAGCTTAGACACATAAATTATTTATGTTAGATATTGAGTAATAACATGATTTCATTTCGGATTTTGAAAAATTGCATCATTCACTAATGTGATTTGGCAGATATTGAGTAATAATTTAAGTTTTATGATCATTTGTATTTTGGTTTTCTTTCTTTTCTACATTAATCAAAATTTGTAGTTTCTTTGTGTTATTAATTCATACATTTACTAACTGTTTTTTTTCTTTGTGCAGAGGTGCAAATTTGATTTGAGGAGTATGAAACTCATGGAATTATATGTGTATATGTAATGGAAATTTATTTGTTTTCATTTGGATTCTCTTTTGAACTTTACAAATATGCAGATTGTGATTGAGATTACTCTCACAATCTGCATTGGTCTGTAATAATTATTGGATTATTTGGACATGGGTGGATGATGATTTTCTTAGGTTTTAAGGGTTATTTTAGTATTTGAATGATGATAAACTTTATATATGCAAAGCTGGAGAATTAGGAAAAACAGAATGGGCCTGGAAAACTTTATTTAAAAAAAGAAAAAGAATGGGCCTAGAAAACTTTTTTTTAAAAAAACACTTTCAATTGTTGCTTTAGTTGGGCCTCGGCATACATTCGAACCGAACCAACCCAACCCGCCAATTCGGATTTCGATTTCAGTCGAAAATGGGCCTAATAAACAGGTGCACGGTTTACCAATTGGGCTTGCCGACATGGCCCGGTTTGGCGTACGATTTGGGTCCATAACCGACCCGACCCGACCCGTGTGCAGCCCTAGATTTTAGGGCAAATTTCCAACATGAAGTTCATGGGAAATTCTCTCTTGAGTTGGTAGAACATCTTCATAAAGGAAACCTTAGGATATTTTAGATTCATTAAGCCATAAAGATGAGATTACCCTTAATCTCTAGGCAACGGGAAGCAAAGATTAAAACTTTGAGCTTAAAAACAAAATCTAACCCAAATATCTTTAGGTCTAAGGGATTGAAGCACTTAAACACCTCTACAAACTATTAGAGAGAGAGAGAGTAGAGAATTCTTTATACATTAGTAGCACTACCTTGAGCAAATCTCAAGGTTGATTACCCATGGAAGGTCTTCACCAAATGATTCTCCAAAATAAAGCCACCCAAATGTTTGGCCTCTAACTTCATACACACCAAAGGAAGAAGATGGAGCAGGAGATGAAGAACCTAGGAAGTTGAAGAAGCTAATATTCATCCTCCTAAATGGCCAGCCATGGTGAAGGGGAGGGAAGAGCATGGTGTTGCCTCCTTAACCTCCCATCATCCAAAACCCTAGAGAAAGATGATGCCAATCTCTATTTATATATAGGCTAGGTATTTCAAGTTGGGTCACCCATGACCTATATCACTTGAAATGACCCATGTGGTTCATCAAGCGAGTCAAAACCCATCAATACTCCCTATGGGCAAACTTCCTTGCTTCTTGGGCTTCATCTTTTAAGTTGTCATGTACAACTCATCTTATGAGCCCAATGGGTCCAAGCCCAATTGGCTTGAACCTCCAAAATTAATTTTAGGCCCAATACAAGTCCCGAGCATTGATGAATTAAAACCCATTTTAATTCTTCCTATTATGAGGACATAATTATGACATATCCTAAGGGCTTCCATAAACCATGAGTGACGGTTAGCAACATGTCACAATTACCCAAGCCAATATCGAATAAGGTGGAGAACCTATTTAGTTGGAATTACAATGTAATAGGATCCTTCTCTAAAACAAAATGCTCTTGGTCACATCATTAGAGCATGAAAAACATGTCAAGCCTCTAATGTGAACTCCAAGCTTATATAACTCATACAAGTATGATTGGAATCAACATTCTTAATCATACCCAATGTTTCTGCCAAAGACTCCTGAATCATATCGTCATAGCATTCTCCTTCTTTACTGAAGGTAGAGATCCCTTGTTGTACACTCACCTGCCTCCATGGATTGATAATGAACCCCAATCGTACAATATGGTTATGCCCCTGAGGAGCATAATGTTTTAGTAGATCAAATGTCCACGACGCTTCCACAAGACAACTATGGTGACTCAGGTCGAGGACTAATTTACATTATTGCGATTATTAAGATCTTGTTTGACATGTAGGTAAAACTTCCACACAAGATTCTCGATTGATCACACTCAGTGAATTCACTTCCTAGTGAACACCTATACATTTATCTTAATGTCTCAACACAAATAACTTGAGACTAGTCATCCTCCCAATTGAGCAGATACAGTGTATATCGTTCTTTGCTGATTGTCAATGCCCAGTTGACAATCTTATGACTAGGAACTCTTAAGGGTGTGAGTTTATAGGAAATGCTCTCTTGGACCTAACTTCTTTAGATTGCTCTCAGCATCTCACTGTCCATGGACTTTTTGTTTAGGTGGATAACCTAAATTGACTAATTGCCCTTATAGTTTACCATAAAAGGTAATGAAATATCCTTAAAGTTACATCACATGTTTGGCTTTAGGGAATATTTCCAACACTTCATAAGCGGAATCTGAAAATTCCTTATGGTATCAACATAAAAAATGTCTTTCTCATCAAGCAAACTAGGATCAATTGGAAGAGCGGATTCTTCTACCTTGGCTATTCATTCATCATTTGAATCAATGTCATCTACTAATATCGTATCAACCTTATTTCTCCTGCTAGTGCTTCACTCCTTTAGAACCATATTGTACTTCACAAAGACAAGAGCATTTAGCCCCTTGTGTTCAAGCCTATTCATTTTCTTTGTATGAATCTAAAATTAGAAAAGAAGTACTATAAATAATAATTTTCAACTAGAAGCATTTAAATTTCAAAATAATAAATTGTAAAAGAATTTTACCAATTTAACTGCCCTCAAATTCATCTCCCACCCCGATGCACTACAAGTAACACTAAGGACTCAGATTGCAAATTGCATGACAAGACCCGCCTTGGATTTCCCCCTTGGAATTCATGACGAACCCTATTCCTGTCTGGCATTGAACCGATGCCGGGCCCACTTACTAATATAACCATTTCGCCCCCGATTTAAATAGAAATTGAGTCGAGACTTCAATCGAAATTTCGGCAGAATCTCCCATGAAAAATGGACATTCCCAAATTATAAACACCTACAAACAAGTGATAAATAATCCAAAATGGTAGCACTCACAAAACTAAAGCACACAATTTACAACATAGGCTTCCGGCCTCAAATTTAACCCTACATGGGCAATATCAGAGCTTTTTAGAAAACTTTAGTTTACAGAAGTATAGGAGTTCAAAAATAAATAAACGAATATCCTACAAGTAGTGGCGTGTGCTGTACAGAATACTCGATGTGGACAGGTGAACATACTAATCCCACTGTTTTAGAAAAATGATGTAAACCATGCAATAAAATCCATCTTTATACATATACCATTCGATACTTGAAATCTTTATATTCCGAAGACTTATATATTTATATACACACACATACACCACATAAAAATATGTATCAGGAAAAACAATCCAACCCGGGGATTGTTTATTCTCAACCACATGCCGGGATCCTGCATCATACAAGTGGTTAGGGATGAGCAGTCCAACTGGGGGACTATTGCTCCCTAGCACGCACGATGGGACCTGCATCACACATGCGGCTGATCCAGTCATACGAATAGACTAACATCCTGACACACCTCTCAAAAAGTATATGTGTACCCTGATGGGTCCCAAAGACCAACTATAATTCTTTTCCATAATTTCATCATCCTTTCCATAACGAATCAGGGGAAGGTACAACACTTGGTGTGCAGTCAGACAAATCCCATATCCCAAACCACATATTTATAATCTTAATAATAATAATACCCAATACCCTTTATGCTAACCAAAGTACAACATAAAATTATTAAAACTTCACAACATCCCAATTCCAGTAAAACACATTAAAACCCAACCAAAACATAGTTATGCATGCACTTGCCAATATGAAAATAATATTCATTTGAAAACAAAGTCCACTCACAATTAGTCCAAAGCAAACTCAACCCTTAGAGGGTCCTTCCGACTGAGTACGAGGAGCTTGAATACCTATGGACATAACACAAGGATAATATTAACATTTGAATCGAATCGAATCGAACTTAACTTGAAACTTAATTTCTCGAAGGATAAAATGATCTCAAAAGATTCATGGTCAACAGTGTGGTCAAACTTCCCATATCGGTCAACTAAGCCTGTGGGGCCGACGACCTCCGACTTCAAATTCAAAAGTACCTACACGATCCTACAGGTACCGGGAACAACATAATTGAAATTGAAACCGATTGAACGGTCCAAACCTAACGAACCCAAATATTGCATAATAAGCGCCATATTCGTTCGATAGTCAAACGGTAATCAAATTCAAATCCGAGCATACCATCGTGCTCAAGAAGATGAGGGGATCATTCTAGGTCTGAAAACAAGTCATCGACACAAGGCCCACGCATTGCCACGTGCCAACGCCGATTGGGTGTCTTGAGAAAATTCCGACGATGAAAAATCTCAATCAAAAGGGGAAATACATATACCAACATGTTCAGACTAACATAGGGAACAAGTTTTGTTCTTGGATCACGGCCAAAAAGTGGCCGGAACTAGATGAAAACATGGCTGAACCATCGGCCCTATATGGGTGTTTTGAAAAATTTCCAAAACTTCAAAATTAACCCAAACTAACTGCTTAAACAAGTAGAGCACGAAGAGTAGATGAATTTTCATATCTCACTCGACGGAAATAGTGGCCAGAGTCGCTGAAAATTAGGAAAACACTGCAGGAAAAACCTAAGTTCATCTCGTCCTCGAATCGAGCTCATGAGCAGCAAATCAGACGGGGTCTTAGGTGGGTTTTGTAGAGAAAGACGAGAGGAAGATATTTTGTGAAGGTTGCGAAAATTAAAGTGGAAGTGGCGTCGTCACTGTTCACTACGTGGAGGAAGAGAGAGAGAGAGAGAGTCGTGAAGAGAGAGAGAAATTCCAGAAAAAGAAGTCTGGTCTGATACTTAAATTGGGACTTCACGATATTTACGGTTGTGCCACTGCACTTCCGTAGATCATAACTTCTTCGTTATAAATTGAAATTAAACCTACTGCATGTCTACGAACTCGTATTCACAAGCTCTACACATTGGTGTTACTCAATTCCTCAAATTATTTCCTAAACAAAAAGTGACTAAAGCACCCCTACTCCCGAGGGCAAAAATGTAATATTTCACAATTAATTAAGTAATTAACTAATTATTTGAGATGGACTGCTACATTGCATCAATTTAGGTGTATTTCTCCCAAAATGCAACCACCAAGTCTTTAAAACACCGAGAAATATACTTCAAATATATTTTAAAATTGAAACAGTATGTTAAGAATTAAAACCTAGTAATCACTTTTTCCTACTTTTAATTGTTGTATAACTTCTGAAATCATCTTCTTCATGATCATACATGTCCAACTGACAATCATCATTGATACGAAGATCTCCACTTGTACTCAATATCCTATCCATGCAAGCATACAAACAATCAATCACTTCTTTTACATTTGAGAACTTTTCTTCATAACGCAATTGCGGATTCAAATAAAAACCCGCATCATGTAAAGGTTGTTGAAGTTGCGGATTCCATCTTTCATCTATTCTTTTCAAAATTGGTTTATACTTTTTCTGTTGTCTTTCACAATTGAGGGCAATCTTCTCCTTCGCAACATCCACAAGCTCATAAATATATCCCACTATAGGTCACTATTCAGAATAACCCTCTCTTAAAATGAAAACAAGAGGAATAACTGTTTGGGCCTAATTTGGCACACCAGTCCAAAAGATCAAAAGCCCATATCAATTTTGGACAGCCACCAGCGTTCCCTTATAATTGGGCCAAAATTACACACTCAGCCCAACACTAGAGGCCCAGAAGGACGAGGCAAAATCAGACCCAGGCAGTGTGGACTAGAATTGGTATCAAGGGCCCAAAGTCAAAAAGCCCAAACCCAAGTCAGATTTTTACCAAAGCCCAAATTTGTAGAAACCCAAAACAATTTTTTTCAAAACTACCACCTCTCCACCCAAAACTGAAGAATGGGCCGAAATACCACTTTAAAAAGTAAACGCACTCAGCCCTGGATTTCAAAGGAACTCACGTGACTACCTAGCTTTGAAAAGTCAATAATTTCAACTAGGTTGATAAGGAGTTAAATAGAGGCAGGTATAAGAGAAAGACATCTCTGAAATCTCTGCCACCAGAAGATCAAAGTCCCTTTTGTATATTCAGAAAAATTTCTGCTCCAAAGCAGACACCATTTTTAAGAGATAAGCAGACTACATTTTTGGGAGATAAGTGGGGTGCAGGGAGTTGTTCATCTGGAAGATCAAACTAACCATCACAGTTTGAGCTCTTACAAAGAGCAGTTGAATTGAAAAAGAATTATGCTTTCTTTCAAGAAAAACATGGAAGTGACTGCCTTAGAAACTGATTGTTGATGGTCTTCTTGCCAAAAAAGAGAACTTCCCTTTTCTTTGACATTTGAAAACAAAAGATCTTGTTTTCTAGAAAATCTGCTGCCCAGTTTAAAGATTAAAAATATCCCACTCCAGCATTTTTTCTATAAATATAAGAGGAGGTGAACAAATCGAGGGACAACCAAAAAAAATAAATCAAAGACAAAACTCAAAATGATCACTTGATCTCAAAAAACCTTCAAACAAACTGAAGAAACCAAAAGCTCATTGAGCCACAAGAAAGACGCCAACTACAAGTCAAAACTTCCAGTTTCAGACTTAGAGAAATAAGTCATTCAAAACAAGATTTCTCTCGTTACAAATTTTGTTAAGCAAAAGCCAAATCAAGCAGAGTTCAGGTTTTTACAAATTTGAAAACCTCAACAAATTTATGAAGAGCCCTGATCAAGCAGAACAGGTACCATAGTGCAGTTCCAGCTCAATAATCCTCAAGTCCAACCACTTCTGCCCCTTTCAGACTGAAGAGGCCGCAATTATGCCCATTCAAAAAGCCTTCCAAGGCTTGAAATAGATTAAAATCTCTGCCAAACTCGAACGTTGGTATCGAGTTATAGATGAAACCTAGCAGTTGAAGTTATTGACAGTCCAATCTAGCACAGGCATACCCAGTCCAGCCCGGATTAGAAGCTTCTGCCCAAGCAGAAATGGAAGTCCAGCCTTCTTTTTTGTCTTTCTAGAGTTGGTTTTCTCCTTTTGAGTTTTGTAAAAGGCAGTTCCACTTGAAAATAGTTCACTTTCTTACTATTTATTCTGGCCAGAACTACCAATCTTGTACTGTGAAAAATTGTGAAGTCCTCGCTAGTCTGAGGCAAGAAAAGAACTTACTTGGGAGATATTCCTCACCCAAATTCACAATTGTTTGTTTAGAAATTAGTAACTTGGGGCGCAAGTTATCTATTTTTAAGAAGTCTGCTAGGATTTTTCATTGCTAGCAATGGCATGTTCGCACACTAAAGAAAGTTGACTTGTTGACCAGTCAATGGTTTTCAAGGCAATAGGGAACTTTGCCCTACCATCACAGGAACAAACATAAAACGGGTGAACAATAACACTACTAAGGATACAAAAAGCAACATGAGATCAAAATCCAGAATCCTGAAGCATAAGTCTACAAGTAGGTTTAACTTCAGGTTTATTTGCGAAGGGAGCATGACACCATTATGTAGAGGTAAACATAGACTCAAGAGCTTGCCTGTGTTATACAAGCTTTGAAGAGTTTAAAAAGAAGTGGCAAAACATGTCACAGCCGGACGAGATATACTAGTGTAAAACATGTCACAATTCCATCCCCATAAGGATTATTGACAACGTTACATGAAATTGCACTAGTGTAAAAAAATCTCTCAACCATTCGATACACTTGCCTTCTCTCTCCCTTTTTGTATGTGGAATTCAACGTTGTTTGGCGAGCCTCGGATGAGATATACTTGTTAAGCGGTCCTATAGGACTAGGGGGTGGAGCAATTGAATGTGGTATACTCCCACTACCACACACACTCTGACTTCCAACACCACTTCCACTTATTCCATAACCTTCCGATTAAGATTCAAACTTCATTCCCATATTCATATCTCCTTACCCAATATCCTGAAGAATTTCATTTTGCTTCCTTTTACTCTTTTTAAATGTCATCAAGGCATCAACACACTTTCATATTTGGTGGGACACTTGGGCAAGACTTCATGCCATGGTAGGTATGAGCCAAGTGATCTTTGAGTCTAGAGATGACTCCGGTGCATTTTTTGTCACAAAAACAACACTTAATGTATCTTTCTACATACTTTAGCCCATTTCCAAGCAAAATCTTTCCTATTAACACTCATAATTCCCTAGAAAAACTAAGAGACACAGAGAGAGAGGGAGAGAGAGAGAGAGAGAGAGAGAGAGAGAGAGAACAACCACCAAACCACCACTAGGCATTCACCATACCACCACCAGACTTCCATCAAACCATAACAGACGATAATCACATCCTGGCTCAACAATCACCATGCAAAACTCAAGACACTACAACCATTAAGCCGAAAAAATCACACATGCATAGCATTGGCCACAACATGTCCGAGCCCCAACAAGTTGTTAACCTTTACAAGACAAAACGCACACCCCCACTAGCTTAGAAACATATCCCCCGACTTGTGTGGCAGGCTAACACATCACCTGTCCCCATCCCCCATCCCCCAACCAATCATGCAATCTTAGCCTTTTTCCTATGCAAATGAGCTTGTTGTTCTTTTTCATACTGCGGCCACGACTGTAACATATGATACAGCGTTATTAATTTCCAATTTTTGCTTCACTCATCTTGCTTTATATGCTTACATCTTAGGATATCTGTAAGGGAAAACAAAACTTGGTTTTTGAAATGTTTCTTTTATCCTTATTAAAATCGATACCTATATACATGTATACATACTATTTCCGTTTTCTTAAATCACTTAATATGGCATTCTAGATAAATTATACACATGATATATGTCTATATATTCATTTTTATACCCTTGCATGTGTAATATCAATATGCCACATATATCATTTATTTCGCCAACATGTCGTACAAAGCCTAACCGTGGAGACACTATTCATAACTCAAGCCATTTTAGGACACTTCGCTATTACATTTTCCTTGTTTGGAGGACCGGATAGTAATTATTTTGAGCATTAACACTTTTCATTATGACTTTCTTGTGTTAATCATGTCAGCCACTTGAGGGGGTTAAATGTTGGAGTCCAAAAACATCATTCCACCTAACATGCGATGATGATAGATATGTCAGGCCCTGTCATGAGCGCGCCCATGTGAATTCAAGGGAAAGAAAATTATTTATTATACACAAATGAGTCCATTGAAGTTTCATAACCCAAATTATTTTTGCTTAGTTAGCTACATTTATGGGGGATTTATGGGCCGCCACTCAACCATATATTAAATAATGTGGGCAAGTAAAGGAGCAAAGAAATATATTAGAAATAAAAATAAAAACAAACCACCAACCTAACAAAGCCTACATCAAAGACCCATTCCTATAATGACAGCCATCCCACTTAAATATCTAATGAGTCCATTTCGCATAAGTTAGAGATCAACTCGAAGTTAAGTAAACACCCACAAGCTCAATTCCCTCTAATTGACCATGAGGTGTACATTTGAATGCATGAATGCTATGAGACAAAAACTTGTTGAGAAGCCAGATGAAAATCATAATGAAAGTCACAAGAAAGTCATGAATAATGTCATTGCTTGCCAATAAGACAAACTAACCATCTACCATCTCTCATGCATGTATGTTGTGAGTACCTAGACCCAACATTCCCTCTTTAGAGTAATCTAGGATGTTTCACCCAAGAAGAAGAGGAACATGTATGCAGAGGAAATAATAAGTGGAAGAGAGGAAAGTCAGAAGAACACCTCATGCTTTGAAACCCTTGACGTGGTAGAAATATGTTGACCTAAAATTCTTTTCGGCCCCTTTCACCAATTTAAAAAATGATAAAAGAAAAATGCAACAGGCTGAAGGGTTCGGTGCCAACTGGTGTTTGCCTTTAGATGCGAGATTTTTTTTAGGCATGCCAGCACGCGGACCACATCAGCCGAGCATGCAAGTGAGTGATATTAATATGGACAATTGAGCCTTATCTTAATTTCTTAAACAAGCAATCGTGGCCGAGGAGAGAACACCTCTCGACCATTGGTTCTTTTACCTTGACAACAAGGCTTTTATATTGTTTAGCATAATGTCACGGAGCTCGATGACTGCATGACAATCTCACAAATAAACTCTAAGACTTGAGAATATTTGTGGAAGTATGGATTAAATGGTGCTCAAAATTAAACTATGTTGATATACTGGATGAACGATTACAATGGTCGGTGCTCAAGAAATTTGATGGGCAAAGAACTTGTTTTTTGATCAAAAACATTAGATAGACTTCAACATTATAATCAAAAACATCGAAAGTACCAATCCTGAGAGGGCAACAAACTAACATTTTAAAAACAAAACTAAAGCTGATAAAAGCCGCACTAAAACTACTAGCCCACATCACCACAATTAACCATAAACCCACGTACCCAACATACCGAAACCCTAAAGCAACCCATAAGCCTAAACGAACCCTACCACCACTACCTAAAGAAACGTTGTTGCTGCCACACCCAGCATAGTGTTCGTAATAGATATGGGGAAAACATGGTTTCTAGCGAACTAACTGCGCATAAGAGTGAACAAATAAACGAAAACAACTACATTGACAAATAACAATTGGGTGATTTGTAGCAATATCCGTCAAAGACGATGTAGACCCAAATTTATAGAACATAAGCAGTGTTAGAGAACGGGTTTTGGGAGAAGGATTTGTTTGAGAACACCTAAAATGGATGATGGGGATCTCCAATCTGAGCATGGTTAAGAAGAAATCACTATAAGGAGCTTCTTATTCAAAACACCTAAGCAGACTTATTTACTAAACCCAAAGAAAAAGGCGAGGAGAGAATAAGGGAGGACGAGCAGTGATGCTTCTTCCTTCTCCCCCCTCTGTGGAGTTTTTTCTTTGGGACTCACAAAAGGAGAGAGTGGCTAGAGGTAGTGACAAATAACTTGTGTATATGATTACATGAAAGTTCTAAGAAAATAAATATAAAGTTGAGAGTGCATTTGAGCAACATTTCGACTAGTTTTTTTATATGTGTTGTGTTGTGTGTTTGATTTTGAAATTGCTCTTATTTATAGAAGAAAATGTCGCCCAAATAAGCTCGACTCAAAATATCCCACCGCCCAAACCCCTTGCGTGTCTAACATGGTCTGGTGGTTTATTCATCGATCACTAATCCCAAAGCTTCCTTGCCTCAAATTCCTTGTGAGTCCCAAGACTGACTACCTTTTACCATAACGCACTCGAGTGTTCTCATCCAAGTCACCCTTGGAACTAACAATCAACGACATCGCCCTTGATCATGATGTTGATGTTGATGTTGACTCAACTTAAAAATGTGGAAGGAACAGAAGAAGCAATCAGTTAAAGAGATGCAGAAGAGTTGACTAGGTTCTGGCGATCGAGCAGAATCTACAGGCGCTCGAGTGGCAGAATGGTGGTTTTTCGCCCAGCACTAGCACTTAAGCGGGCGCAAGGCGCTTGAGCGGGAGGCGCGAATCCAGCGCGGATCCTTGGAGAATTAGGATAGTTTTCTTCCTAGTTTTTTAGTCCTTTAAGTTTCCTATTTCTTGTATAATTGTACTAAATCCCTATGACATATAAATAGGCACTTTAGCACTAGGTTTTAATAACGTTAGAAAACCAATGCATCAAATTGGGTTTGAGTCAAATGTGATAGAAAAGAGAGCTAGAGTTTGTGAGAGAGCAAAGAGGGTTCTTCATTGTAACCAAAGGGGTTCTTTCTTACTATTGAATTTCTCGGGGATCACCAAGAAGACATAGGCACAATGCCAAACCTTTATAAATTCTTGTGTTCTTTATGTGCTTGTTTACTTTTCGGTTCGTGTGTGTGCTTTATCTTTGCGTGGCTTGTATGCGTTTGTTGCATAGTCCATCGACAAGATCTTGGAGTGTTTTCGCACGACACATGATACTTGATAAGCAAGCTCAGCTCCTTAGGTTCACGTTATTGATTTGCTCTCCTCATGGGCCTAAATGCCCCACTTGGGCCTTAATTCGCCACCAACTGGAGTCCATTTATTTTGTAGGCGTGGTGTTTTCTAAAAGGAAATTTCTACAAAAACTGATTTAATTTAAACTGAGCTGAGCCCCTATTTGACTTTAAAATAAAAGGCCCACTAAATTATCAAAAACAAGGCCCACGGAGGGTTGGGAAAAACTGGATCCAAACAATGTGACTCAAAGTGGAGAAGAGAAGATCAAGCTTCAAGCTTCAACAAATTTGGTGGTGGAATAGTTAGATTGGCTTTGTGAGTCCTTTCTTTCTACTCTATAAAATTTAACTATGCTTTGTGTGTGCAATAATTGGTAATAATGAGCTACACGAATATATTTATACTGCATAACCAAAGAAAAAGTTTATATACAAAAGACAAATGAGTGAAAACAAAAAATCAAATGTTTGTGTTTCTAGGTCCCATCCGCAGAACTGCTGTCGCATGTGTTAAATTGACAAAGGAAAAAGAAAGATTTGGCATATAAAAACACCTCAGCTCAGAAAGATTTGGCTATTCTTTTCCTAGCAATGAATCAAGAAGAGCTGCTTCTTCCTCCTGCAAACATGACCAAAAAGACGAAGCTTAAGCAATCATTTATCTCACATTAACAATATCATATTAATGATATGAGAAAAGTGCAGTAAATTTTAACATTAAGATATCTATGGTATGTGACGTACCACCAAGGCATTAAACTCAGTCTCCTCATCTATGGCACTAATGATTGCAGGATCCTCCAGCAGGTCCTGTTTCCATTATTAGAACCACATTTTATACACAGTAGCTATCATCCATTGCTTTTCTCTTAAATAAATAACTGACGCCTCATTGCATCTTGCGGATTAAAAGCAAGCTTACACAATGGGAAAATACACAAAAATTAATACAAAATTTAAGGCCCAATCATTATAAATGGTACCTACGGTTCCTTATATATGTCCAATGAGCAAAGTTTGGCTCCTTAAAACTGAGGATCTCCTCCTCAAAGCAAATGGGATTTTGACACGTGTCAAATTCCAAAACAAAGAAAGTTAAAAGAATTTCAAAAAAAGAAAAAATTAAATGAAATTGACTAGTGTTCCCATTTGTTTCGAGGAGGAGCTCCTCCTCAGTTTTAAGGAGCCAAGCTTTTTCCATGTCGAATTCAGTCTTTGACACACAAGAGTGAGAGAAGGATGGACTTTGAAACTCAATTTTGTTCTACTACTGGGCATCCTACAAATCTTTTCGGTGGGTAGCCTAGTGACAACGAAATCCTATTTCACAATATGTGAGAGGCACTGTGAAACTAGTAAACAATATCTAGGTACCATAATTCCCAGAAACGCTTATTGTACACAAATTGGATGCTGAAAGTCACAGAGGTTCTTGATCTTGTGATTTTATTATCTGCTAGCTATATATATTTACTGCACGTACCTATCTGAGAATTGTATAATTCATACACCTCTTGGTTAAATCATTGATGTGACAAAACTATAAGTTGATGTACTATATTAATATGTTGATAAATGCTTCCAGATAATCTCAATTTATCGTTTGAGTACAGGCTGAAAAACTATAATAGGGCATTAAAAGAATATGGTGCAACTTGAAGATTCCACTACACCAATACTCTTGAGAAAACAGGGGAGGAAAACAAGATGTTTTCAGAAGTAATACTTATGCAGACAAAATTAAGGCACTAACCACAATGCAAATGGTGAGGGTTAAACTCTAACAATCTTCAGTCAGTATATATAGTACGATAAATTGAAGATGAAAAAAATCTACTATGAAATGAGTGAGATTGCTTACATCGTCAGCAATTTGCAACAGACCATCATTATTCTGCACAAACAAAATCCAATCGCATTTATGTTCAGTTTCCAATCATAGAATCAGCTACGGTTCTTAGAAAAATTAAATAACATTTCTCAACAATACTAGAGCCATGAGTAGTATTTTGACAGACATTTTAAGGGAACTTCATAAATATGAGCAAAGGAATAGAGATGCATTTAATTAAATGGAGGTGCAGCAAACCATATTAAATCTTGAAGGTTACCTTTACAACAACAAAGAGAAGCGGATCAGACGGTGTATAAATCATGTAATGTGCTCCTTCCTGCACCGAGAGAACTATAGATTAATAAGGCAGTGCAATGAAAAAACCATCTAGCTCATTTGTATAGATCATAATCATATAGTTGTGTTCGTCGTACACACGCGCATACAAATTTTTTATACTTGGCATTAGAAATTGACAATGGAACTATTCATATTTAAGTTATAAACATTAAAAGATAACAAACAAAAATATGTAAGCAGAAAATATGGTGCTATTAAAACAATCCAAGCAATCTACTAAATTAAAACATAAACATAGAACATAGAACACAGAACACAATAATTGTTCATATTTTCAACATATAATGCTCCTTTTTTTCTTTTAATGATGATGAACATAAAACAAAACATGTCTTAGAAAAGATAACTTTATGAAATTAAGAAAAACTCTATTTTTTTCTTTTTTCTTTTGGAACACAGAGAGATTTCCCTTTAGAATACAGTGCAACAGGTAGTTTGAACGAAAATAAATGTTCAAAAGTATGAAAGATTTAATAAGAGAACAAAAAGGTGACATTAAGAAACCACAAGGTGAGAAAAACTCATTGTGCCAAAGGCCCATGAATGCAACTGCAGACTGATATATCTCAAGGAGCTAAAAGGAGATATGAAGCCGAAAATTCGAGGATGTCAGCAATGAATTGAAGGTTCATTCACAAAAAAATATGGAATGTCTAATATTAAGGGAATTGAAAATTATATAGAAACCATTCAATTCTAAGGCTGAAACATACTTAACATTAACCTAGTTATCATTTAATCTAAGAAACCTAGTTATCATTTAATCTAAGAAGTTAAATGCTTCAATGTAAGCAAATACATCCTGTATTATTTCCGGGCAGAAAGGTATTCGTGTAATTCTCAGCTGACGGGCATTAATCAAAAGAACAAAGTAGGTTACATGTTCCACTCTCTATAGATGCAGCAGCTAGTTGGTGTAGTGGGCTAGTTTGTGACTGTAATTAGTGGTCAATTTTATGGTCTTAAATAGTCCACTCTGTAGTTTGACTATAAGCTATCAGAGCCACCAAGATTATTATCCCATGAAACCTAATGAATGAATGAATGAACAGATATATTCAAATATCAGCAATTAACTACACGTGTGATATATCTTTTCTTGGGTGTGATGCACTGTGTCGGGCCAGAGGTCTGTACAGCAGAAGATTGAACTGCGTAGCATTACATTGGCCCGTGTACCAGGTTGCCTTGCTCATGCATATTTAATGATTCACCCCACGTTTAGAGTATATCATTCAGCATAGTGGTAGCACATGCTAAACTCAACTTGTAAAGTAAAGCGCAATATTGGCTACCCTATCTCATGGAAACACCAGGGCACCCATCTGGTAACCCAATGCCCACCCCTCATGGTCCCAACATTGGCTAGAGGAAGCTCATTTAATGCCCACACTTGCGTCGCTGAGGGTGGTGAATAGCTTGACCACTACACTCTTTAATGCGCATTCTGAGCCTTCTCCCTTCTGGTAGGAGGGAACATCAAGTGTGTGAGCAATCATAATGGATATACTCACAGAAATTCCACTCAACAACATTTTTCCAGAACTTATGCCGCGTGTGCGCACTGCTCCACTTGCTATGCATGACACTAGGCACTATAAGTTCTTGTATCACACTCCCAACATTATTTTCTTTTGTAAGACTAAAAACTTAACTCTACTCCAACAGATTATGGGGCAGTGGTAGGACCCAACAGATTATTAATCTAATGATGACTGAAAAATTCACAAGTTTAATGCATAGTTAATATACTAGTAAAATGAAAATATAAAATGATCTTCAAAGAATACATATGATTTTTTTATCAAAAGAATTGTATTCTAGTTAACAAGATAACAATTCTACAAGGAAAAAAACTCTTCATCAGGAAAAACACAAGCCAGTACTTTCTTGAGAGAAAATACAAGCCAGTTTTTTCTTGACAGAAAACACAAGCCAGTTTACTGCAACCTTATAGTACTAAAAGTTATAACCTACCAATTTAATGTCACATTCTTAAGAAAATTATACTGCATATAGATGGTTATCACATTACCAAATGGAAACACGTAATTTCTACACCCTCAGTGGGCAAGCCATCTACATCTTGACCATCATCTGCGAAATAGTTAACACCACACATTAAATTATAATCAAACATTAAAAGACCTCAGTTCTGAAGTTAATAAATGGGATCTACAAGGATGAATGGGCAGAGGTGCAGCGGCCAACTAAAGCCCATCAAAATCCATTACACCAATAAGCAAAGAGTATCATGTGAAAGAGAACCCCCCTAATATTTATCAATGAGATAAAGACAACACAATAGTTTGAGCCATGAAACACATCTAATAATGTTCTATTTAACTATGTGAAAGAGAACAAACCTATTATTAATCAATGAGAACCAGATGGAATGGAAGTGTTTACAGAAGTTCCTAAAAGTTCGTCTACATACTCAAAAATCATATCCACCTTGCACTTCAATAAATCAGGGACCACATCTTTCCATGCCCTTATGGTATAAGCTCCAACGGGTCAACAAAATATTATACAAAGAGTTTTTCCCCTTCTCATTTAATTGAAAGAGAAAAATAAAACAGCTAGAATCACCATAGAACATCTTTTATGACATCAATTATTGACAGCTAGATTCAACACAAACCCAAAACTTCATTCATAGTGGCAAAGAAGAAAATGAAATAGAAACCACCTAAAGAGTTTAACAATCATAAAGCAGATCTTTTGCTTTTTGTTTTAAAAGAAAAATACATGACAAGAGCAATTGCCTGTTCGGAAATCAAATATGTCATCCTCTGAGTAACAAAAGCCTCCCCGTGCTGTATAACAGAATCTGATATGAAGACACAAATTTGAACAAATTAATATCAAGATATCTAGGAGAACCAAGATACCAAGGTTTAAAAAAATTCTAAAGCTGGAATATCTTTATCATCATACCCACTATGTACCAGATGCATGTGTATCTTGGCAAGGGCATAAGCAGCAGCGGGAAGAATAACTTCAGCTTCTTCATCACTGACCTAAGAAACAAAACAACATAGATTAAATTGATAAGGAAAATAAAGAATCAAGAAATAAACATTTCCACTTCATAATTATCACTGACATGTAGATTGATAGACATTGATTTATGTCAAAGAACCCACCCTGTCTTGCATCAACCTCTTTCTTTCCCACCATAGCTTGATAGCTTTTTTTTCACTTCTTGAGACAATTCTATTGCAATATATATAAATATATATTACAATGAAAAGAAAACGTGGACAAGAAGAAGACTTTAGAAAAGCCAAATGAAAAAGAAAACAAAGACTCAGCTGGAAGAAATAGACTCCCAAAAGCAGAACTAACAAATAGAAGCTAGGCAATCTAGCCAGATACTTTAGAAAGATGAACCCCTAAACATGCATCAGCATGCATAATATCTTCTGCACATCACAGGTATGCTATTTAGTTTCCAAGGAGCACCAACCCACAATTTCATGGTTACACCAGCATTCCAAATCATCTTGCATTCCATTTGGACGGGGTGGTTTACAAGGAAAGATTTAGATTTCAAAATAAACTAGATAAAAATTACAAACACATGCCTTCAGCTCATGCACATTGGGGGTGACATTTGTAATTTTTCAGTGATGTGAAGAATGAGAAAAGTAGAGCTTGAAGCTATATAACAATAGATTAATAGATTGATAGTACACTTTCCACTTTTTCTCCATTTCCCTGGTTTCTTTATCCTTTCAACATATGATCCACAACCCTTAATACTTCTCTAGCATGCTTTTAAAACCCCAAGGTCGTAAGAAAATTATAAGAACCTTACAGCCATTAATTAAACATTGTACTCAAACTTTAAGGCTATCTTCATTGCAACAGGACAATCCATTAACGTATTTCCAAAATCCCTGCAACTTGTCATCTTCAAACCACTCACAACCACAAGTACAAATGACCACCTTCCTTTTACTAGACTGATACAACCTATATTCTACCTAGCTTAAACACTCCAAGGACATCAGAGTGTAATTAGTTCTTTAACAAGAACAAGAATACAATTTCTCTCAACATCTTTACAATACAGACTATCTTAGCTAATATAGTGCTAACTTTCCTAACCCAACAATCAACTGACTAACAGTAGCCTAACTGATATTTAAGAAACTAGCTGCATTAATGCATCAGCAAACTGCCAATTCATCGACCAAAAATAACTGCCAGCTCATCAAGTTGACTTTGTCAACACAGACATGCATATAGGTTCCTATCAATACCCACCCCTCAAAAACAATCCTTCTCCTCAAGGATGGAATTCTAGAAATCTGACCAGCAAGTCATAATAGTCTTCCCAAAGTTTCTTCCTTTTTTTGAGTGAGGATTGCCATTGCACTAAACTTCCATAGCAAAAGAGCAACTGGTTGGGCTTGAACAATTCCATCATCATAGCTTCTTTGAGGTGGTTAAAAGCTATAATGGTGTCATGAGCAAAATAAAAACCCGTTGTTCTTGTACTGAAAGCTGAAATGTTGGAATCAAGAAGGTACATGCCAAACAGATATCCTCAACCAAACAATACTGATGAAAAAATGGAATCAGTATTGTGTACAGTGGATCCCAAACAATACTGCTGCTTATCCACAGTAAATTTTATCTGCAAAATCTTGAAATCCCACAGAATAGGACCTAAATGTGCACCTGATTCCTCATCACACCCTCCCAAGAGAATAGCAATTAAATCCATCAGACATTCATAATCTGTCACATATAATTGGGGCCAATTCAGCTACATCCAATTCTACTTGCTTTATAATAACTACCTCCAATCCACTTCAGTGGTAATAGATTTCATCTCACCAAGATTTTCCTGTTCAATCTCTGCATAATACAACACAAATGCGGATTCCTCATCCAGATTAGGCATTTATATTCTGCAACCCTGTAAAAACAGTGATGAACTTCCAATTTAACGACATTCTCCTCATCACTTGCAAATCCAGAATCAATTTCCCCAATTCAATTATTTCTTTCTCATTACAATATCCACCAACTAGCCACCTTTACCTTATTGACCTTGACGGACCCAATATCAGAACAAACAAAAAGACCACCCTTGTTTCCCACGATCTGGTTCTTTTCACCTGGTGATTGAGCCTCAAAAGGGAACAAATTGTTATGTGAGGACTCAGTTACTGAACTAATTTGACCCCAAATGCTTCCACCTATCGAGATCAGCAGAAAAAAATAGCCCCGTCCACTACTTCTTGGCCACATTCAGTAACAAGGACTCAATGAAGGTGATAAATAATATTCCCAACAAATGAATAAAATAAAATAATATGGGAAATCAATGAGGCATTGAACCTATATAGGAGACATAATTACTGTTATATCTGCATCTAGAAAACTTTGCAGTTTCAAAATTGTCATATGCAGTCTACACAAATTTAAGAATCAACTAAAAACTAGATATGGACCACGAGAACATACAGCTGACCAGCCATCTATGTTTGTGCTCTTTAATATTTGAACAGGCCTGCATTGACATATTAATATACACTTAGCAATCTTTCTGGACAAATTGCTCAATCACAAAAAAAAAAAAAACAGCTTTACTTACGTGTCAACTGGGCAAAGCAGCATACATTCATCTCCCCGCGAGCTTCTGAACACTCTCCTTATAACGCACTCTAAAGGGAAATTATTGGTAGGATCAACCTGCCCATTGACTACTTCAGAATATTTTAATTTTAAGGAAAGCAATGGCAAAAACAAACAAACAAACAAAAAGAGTGTAATCTGTATCTTATCACAATTTAGGATGACTAAAATAAATCAGCATCCAGTAATCCCAAATTGAGGCAGCTCATAAATGATCCATGGTAAAAATAAAAATAAAAATTATAAACCATAACTGAACTGAGCAAGTGTTATCTCTGGATTTAATCTAACAAATTGTACTGAACAATTATTGAGATAAGCGTCTAACTGCAAAAATTCAACTCTCAAGTGAATTGTGACCTCTAAGCAGCCAGCTTTATAGGGAGATAACCAATCAAATGGAATGCCAAAAACCTCTAAGCAGCCAGCTTTATAGGCTGAGGTGGGCTGGGTTATTGTAGAAGTACGGTTGTGAGCTGGGGAGGAGAGAGCTTGGGGTGGGCTGAGTGTGTGTTGGTGGCTTAGAATTGTTAAATTCTCTCTAAGTTGGGATGGGCTACAACACGAGGGAGCCCCACGGTAGCTCCATCCCTGAACAGCACCTCCAGCTGCTGCTCATTTCACACAAGGGTAATTTATGCAATAGTTAAAAATTCATTACTCAGATTGAACTTCCAAGCCTTCAAACATGTTCTGCCTTATTTAAAGATGATAAAAGGGAGCTATGAGCATCAATCTACAGACTATAACAAAAAGAGTCCTTGAATTTAACAACAGAAAATTCCACACACAACAAGAACAACGAGAGAGGCAAAAAGTTAAGCAAGAAAGAACTCACAATGGAAGCAATTCGCTTGGAAGAAGCCATGAGCACCTTCCCATGATCATCCACCACAAACCCAGCTGGGGGTTTTGGCAGCGGCGTAGGATGGAAACCAAGCGACCTCGAACTCGAACCGGATCCGGAAGACCCAACTCCACCAGCACCCAAATTATCCACAATTTCAACATCACTCAAGCTCAGATCCTCTGAATCACCACCACCACCCCCCTTACGCTTTTTCTTCTTGTTGTTGTTAGTGCCCGAGGGTGAGCGCTTCTTTACAGGCCCAGTCTGCGACTTAGCAGCGGCGCACACAGAGATATGGAGTCTGGTGGGAGTTGAGGAAGGAGTTGGGAAGGAGACTGAGAGTGGGAAGAGCTGGTTGAAGTGGAAAGTGAACAAGGGAAAGTAGTGGGCTTGCTTCAGATGGAGACTGGAAGTGGTTGATGGAGTTGTGGAGACTGAGAATGCCATGTTCGGATGTATGCTTGCCTGGGAAATGGGAAGAGCGAAGTTTCTGAGTATGTCTTTGAGTGTGTGTGCGCTTTGGCGGCAGAGTATGGTAATATTAGATAATTTCAAGAACCATTAGATATTTGGATAACTCTAGCTCTAATTTTTCGTTTTACCAAACTATAAGAAAATATGTAACAAGAGATGAATTGTATTCAATCTTTTTGTTATTTTTTCTTATACAAGCCATAATTTACTTTAAAAGGAATTCGAACTCGAGTGCATTAGGGCAAGTTTACTGTCTTGATCAACTCACCTAACCCACATACGTTAATATTTTTGCATAAAGTATAGTTGGATGATCTTTAGACTCATCCTCATTTGAAAAAAAAATGTTCCAAATAACTTGTTGAAAAAAGAGTTTCAAGAGTAATTGTGTTCTAACCGGCCTTTTACTTAGTGACTCGGTCTCTAGCCTAACTAGTAGTGAGTGTCCACTTCAAATGGTAAGAATAATATTATGTGGCTAGTGAGCTCATAAGGGTGTCTTTACACCTAATTTCTTAAAGGGATTAACGACTCATTGTGCACAAGAGCTGGTTAGTTTTAATTTGGACAATTTACACCCCAATGTATTAAAATTTGACCAATTTATACCCTCCATTAATTTGATCATTTGCTTTTAGCATAAGCAATTAAGGGAGGGGACTTTACACAAAAATTCATTGGATGTTTGGGGGTTTCGAACCTATACCCACATAGATGGAGGTAAAAGAGCTCAACCAACTAGGTCATACCTCACTGACTTCATTAATTTGATCATATGGTCTTCTGTTAAATTAATGATGTGGGGTAGAAGAGGTCCCCACTTCTATGTTGATGTGGAAACAATAAAAAATATATAAAATATACAACATAAAACATTGCCCAATATGAGAATAATATTTTTAAAACAAAAAAGATTAAAGAAATTCCCCAATCCCGCTAACCCAGGGCTCCCTCCACTCTCTCTCTCTCTCTCTCTCTCTCTCCCCAACACAAATTTTACCAAACTAACCTGCAGCGAAGGACGGATCTACACCCACTCCAACCTAGTCCTAATTTACTAAATAAGCTTAAAGGTGCAGGCTAACTTAGGAATTTTAGAAACCAGTCTACCCTTCTATACATAAGTCAGCCTATCACTCTATATAAAAAGAAGGCTACCCACTTAGCCATCTTTAACCCCACACACAAGGAGTGGATAAGGAATCCACTAAACCCAAAAAAACCAACGAAAATAATAGAACAAAAGCCTCCAACCATCTGACCAAAAAAAAAAAAAGGCCTCCAACTTGGACGCAAGACAAGCCAAACAAAAAAAATACCTAAAAACCTAAAAGCATGAGAGAATTAAAGGAGAAGTGACTCTCTTCCTCTCCAAAATTGTATCAACATATCTTTAGTGGGTTCTTCAATCTTAGTAAGTTTCTCTTTTTATTTTTATTTTATTTTCAATTTAAATTGTTATTGTTAAGTTTTTATGATTTAGGGTTTGTTTATTAAATTTTGAGTAGCGCTACGGGTGTGATAAGAAATTGTTTTTGAAAAATTATAAGTTGTGCTACACAAGTGATGGGAGAAAGTTCTCCTGCAAGCGAGTGATGGGAAAAAATCCAGCACTCGTGGCAGGGATTCCAGTTGCTTTAAAAAAAAAATTTGTCCACCCCCAGTAAAATTCTTGGATCCGTCCTTGCCTGCAGCCCTCCCTCCCTGACCAACCCCCACAAACACCTCTCCCAACCTCCCCACGCGAATCCAGGCCTTCCCCAACCCGTTATCTCCATTTAGCTATTACTTTCTCTATCTTGAGCTTATAGCATCAAATAGGAATAAATAATCAATAAATGAAACTCTAGAATCAATTTGCACCCCAATATAATAAAAATACTGCTTATGCTTTCATGAATTGGTAAGGAAGAAGGAAAGCCACGCATCTTTTAATACATTGAACAAATAAAATAAATAAAATATATTAACTTATTGGATAAATAAAAAATTTATTTATTTATAAAATAAATAAATAAATTCATAATTAAAATTTCCATACATAAATAAATAAAAATTAAGTTTATTGTAATCTACAAACCAAACAAAATAAAAAATATAAATAGCAACTTTATGCAATTGGTCGTTTCCATACGCTTTTGCACTAGTCTTTGAGCTTGAGCTCCCTCCAAGAGCAAAGTGACTGGGCATAGAGGACGGTGAGGATGATGCTTGGCCATGAACACCTACATAATCGCCCTCCAAGTCTTTCCATCTCATTTCCTCCAATTTCTTAGCAGAGTCATCTAAAAAAGGGGCTTCTATATCAACATCTCATTTCTTGAGAGGCCTATCTTTGTAGCTTCCACTGAAACGTGATTGGAGACAAATATTGGAATGGATATAAAACCAATTGATCAAGTCTTGCAAAATTCAGCATGTTAGTTTTTTGGTCCTTCTTTAATTGAGTGCAAGGTGTGCCACCACCAAGCCACGAATTAGGTTTGAATGGAATGTGAGTAGATGATGTATCCGAAATCTGAATTTAATCAAACGATTGTTCGGCCGAGCAAGGAACCTCCTCACGGCCTAGGTTCTTTCACTACCTCGAAGTCAAGGCTTTATATGAGCAACCAAATAATGTGGAGTGGGTGGAGATGAAGATTGAAAGTGAAATGTAATGAAACGAAGAACACGTGCGTAAAGTAAAAGGTGCTTGAAAGTAAAGTGTGTAAAATAAATAATTTAAAAACAACTGCGTAATTTAAAGTGGGTAAAATAAAGAATGTAGAGACAAGTGCGTAATGTAAATTGCATAAATTAAATAATTGAAATGCGAGTGCGTAAAGTAAAGGGCGGAAAGTAAACTAGATTATGAAGAACAGTAAAGATAACAAGCACTGAAGTTATTGTAATTAAAATAGAATTGAAAAACAAGAACAAGAATGTAAATGCATAATTGGAATCTACGGAAACTAGAGCAGAAAAAATAAGAACTAGGCTATGGCTACATTATGCTACTCCTAGGATAGAAATTGAAGAGAATGTAAAATGACAAGTTGTTTGTTGTGTCGGGGGTCTTTTCTCTCTTCTCTAAGCTTGATATTTATAGGGGCTTTGGTGCGTCTCAATTTGGTCGGTTATCAATTGGCCTTCAAATCAATCATAATTGCTCTAAAATGTCTTCAATCCCTTGTCTCATGCATGTGATTTAATGTGAATAATAATATTTGATTTGATTTTCCTTCCATCTTGAGCTTTCTCACAATAACTTCGGTTCACCATCAAGTTGGCATAATTCCTTCTATATTTGAATTGTAATATATGAGAAAATCCTCCTACGGATTATCTCTCTCCTTATTTAAACCTTGGCTGATTTTATGTATTCGGCCGCTTTTAGTCATTCGATCGTATCTATACTTTCGGCCGCATATAGGCTCTCGACCACTTTTGTGCTCTTGGCCAGATTGATGTATTGCACTACATGTAGATATTCTGCCACATTTATGATTTTGGGCTTCTATCCAACCTTATTGATTAGGCCCACTAAAATATAGCTTGGGCTCACTATTAGTTTAATTGTCAGATCTCGGGCTTGACCCAGTCAAATTTCAACCAAGCCCAAACATTGGCCCCCAGTTTTTATGAATTTTGCTGCCAGCCAAGTTTATAAAACTTAAATTTAATTCTTTTTTACAAACATGCGGCCGGTTCATACTCTTATATCGACCTCTAGACGATCTTGAACTTTAAATTATTATTTTCGTATTATTGCCAAAGCAATCTAGTTGTGAAAGTTTAATTAACTATTTTCATGCAGCTACACAATTCATTCTTTGATCACAAATATTGTCTTTTATGGCCGTTATTAATCGGTCCAATTTTATTACTAGTTTTTTTTTTTAGAACTAGCAAACCATTGATTGGTCATCTTGCCAAACATGCTGCTTCTCTCATTTGAACCATTCTTACTAAGAATGTAACCACACCATATTTGTATATATTTAACCCACTAAAGAAAATTAGCCATAATAATTGGCTATAATCATGGCAGGATATTTTATGGGTAGTCTCCCCAATTAATATGATCAACCTCCTTTTGGTTCAAATAAGAAAGTAAATGCACCTTTCTTTTCTTCTCTTCACAGTTTAAGATAAAATATGTGATACCCATATTATTAACCATTAATTGGCTGTGGCAAAATAAGATTTCCTCTTCCCATTTGTTCACGTCAATATCTTGGAGATTTTTATAATTAGTCATTAATTAGCATTAACAATAACTAGGAAATATGTCAATGACATTAACAATAACTTACCATTAAGAATAATGGTTCGCTAATTAGCATTAATTGGCATTAACAATAATTGGCCATTAATTGGCCCAAAGACCTTACGGGCTCCAACACGTTTTTCTTCCTTGACACTAGGAAGGTCGTCGTTCGAAGCTCAGCCGAGATCTCCATTCTTTCTAGTGATGCATCTGCGAGTTTCTAGCTTCAAACTGTGGAGCTTTGCATCAGACCCTACTGCGCGGACGTCTACAAGTCCGATCGTGTGGTCGGAGTGGAGGTCGCCGACTCCACAATGGTAGCGGCTAGAAATTTTCTAGCGTCTTCGTTAGGTAAATTATGTTTGCAATGATGGCGGTATTTAGTGCAATCTTGCTGGGTTGGTATACCTTACAGTCTTCAATAAATATGGCCAAGGATTAATTATTGAAAATATGGCCCCTATGTAAACATAGGTATATCATGTAAATATACCATTGGTATACGAATTATACCTTACAGCCCTTCCAAATATGCACTTTATACCTTACTCCATCCTTGGTAAGATTTATTCCCACCCGGCTAGGTTCATAATTACTCCAAAATATTCTAGGTATTAATGAGACCTTTTAAGTTAGCCATCAATTGGCTAAAACCGTGGAGAAAAATCTTGCTTTATGAAGCCACAAATAAACGCAATCTCTTTCTCTTACTTGCCTAAATAAAACTTGGCTATTATGAGAAAGTATTTTATGCCATGCAAGAAAATATTTCTTTACTTTTCTTTAAAGTATAACACAAATATTCTCTGAGTCAAATTAGGACTCCTTCCATTCCTCAGTGTACTAATCAATGAAGTACATCACCATTGTAAGCGCCAATGGAGAAGAAGTATGACATTATGACCATAAGGTCATTTGACCCAATATGGCTAGAAGGCCAAATTTCATATATATATAACAACAACAAAATTTGAATAATTGAGTATCACTAACAAATAACATTTTGTAGATTAGCAATTTCCCGCTTTCTTGTCGTTCTTCAATGTCTCCCGAAGAAGCAAGAGAGTACAACAACATCTTGGTTGACACCCTTAATCAAGATGAGGCCACTTTCTCCAACGACTTTCATGATTTTGTGCCCGTGCCTGACACTCCACGCAACATGGTCCTTGGTCCCTATTTTCAAGACCGTATGCCCAGCTCCGTTGTTAAGGTTATGCGACCGCGACAGAAAGACATTTGTTTGTTCAAACAATACCTTAATTGGCAAGGTTGGGATCGGCCCAAGCTTATGAGGGGTTGGCCTACTTCAGGGCCGGAAAAATGGAATAGGTGGCTCGATATTGACTGTCAAGATTGTGCAATACACAATGGAGGGAGGAGGGCATCTATGATGCAATCATGCTTTGTAAGTCCAGTTTCACATGCGACCGTAATCTTGTCGTAGTTGGTCTTTTTTTTGGTTACCTTCTACCAATACTATGAGGTTAAGGTTTGGGATGATAACCCCAACTCTTCTTGACTTGGCCGTCATGGCGAGTTTTCGACCATGTGGTGGTGAAGTAAGTGCTCTATCTCTATCAAAATGTGAGGTTGATTTCGGTTTCACCAAGAAGAACAAAAGTTATAAGGTTTTCATGGAAGCTAATGCTCAAGAAACAGGACCACTCACGCATGAAGAACATACAGTTTTTCTCATGATTTGGCTATGCAAATATGTCTTCTGCATGGCGTCGGCACAAGTTACCTTAGAAGTTCAGCCTCTAGCTAAAGCTCTAGCTAAAGCACTAGCAAAAGGCCATCGGTTGGCCCTTGGACCAATGGTGTTGGCATATTTATATCGAGGTCTCTACAACATGGTGTCACCCAACCTAATGAATGTAATGCTACCGGGCCGATTTGGTTGTTTCAATTATGGCTTCAAGTATACTTTCCAGAAGTACGGCCAGCTCATGATCGATTTGCTCCTAATTCTCTTATTGGAGTAAATCTTTTGTCTCTTCCCCTTTCCGGCCTTAAAGTTGAAGATTACTTTGGAATTTTATACAACTGCGAAGGTCGTTCTCCAGACGAATTTTCTGTTTGTCTAGACCGAGAATTTCCTTATCTTGGGCTAAAACTAAATTCTCCTTCCCCAGCCGATAACAGCCGAGATGCCTTTCGTAAAAGTCTTCGGGCTAGCATTTTATTGAGTAGAGACTTACACATCGGCCTATCAATGGGTACACATGCCAACGACCCAGCGGGGTTGAGGTTTATTTTCCTTTTGAGATCGGTCGTCAATTGGGTTTCACTCAAGCTATCCCACTTTCGATCACAGAATCTTGCAATATGGGCACATCCTACAGAGCTAAATTCAAAACAAAAGCCGAATGTAATGTAGTTTCCCCAGACAGCAAGCGAATGCGAACAACCTTTAACATGCATATTCAGGATGCTAACATTAATTCTACAACCCATTTTGTTACTTGGTGGAAACATGTTGCCCGTGATTGGTTTACATCGGCTGCTGACATTATTTTTGCCAAGATTTTCAGAAATGGCTATCGACAATTAAGGATGCTACGCCCTGCAAATCGGTGAGCAAGGTTTACATTGGGTGTCCGTCAGCCCATGGGTCAATTACCTCAAAATTCTTTCCTTTTGAAGCCCCTTAAATCCATGGATCACGTCGGCAGAGATATTATGGTTGCTTGATTTTCCCTCTAACTCCCTCGGTGGAAATACCTCTCGTCGAACTTTAGCTCCCTCGGCCCAACTTTGGTTGTCCAAGCGTTGCGAGGAGGGTGCCTGGGTGCGCAAGGAGAAAATTTGCCTGGCCTAACTTTTTGCAAGAGAAGTGGCCAACTAAGGTATTTAAGGAGTGCCCGGCCAAACTTTTTGACAAGTGTCCAGCCACTTTTGCAAAAGAAAGTGTTCGGCCAATTTTGCAAAGATACGCTCGGCCACTTTTGCAAGGATACTCCCGACCATTTTTGCAAGGATACCCCTGACCACTTTTGCAAAGGGAAGCGCCCGGCCATATTTCTACGAACTTTGAAGAAAACACCTCGACCACCTTTTTCAGAAAGCACCTCAGCCGCTAGGATTTCTCGGCAAGGAATTCCACCACTAGGAATTCTCAGCAGCTAGGAACTCAGCCACTAGGAATTCCTCCTTGGCGGATTGGGTGAATTTTGAACACCCCCAAACGGGGATCCATAACCACAACATACGCTTGGGCCTCTAGTGAACCATAAAAACTTTTTCGTTGATGGAAGTGAGCGAATTGTTCTCGTAGCAAACGAGCCTCACTTTTAGTTTCTGATATCCTATCAAAGGCTTTCACAATATTTTCCATCACTTCTATTTCTTCATTCGGTGTTTTTTCTATATATACCTATAAAAATTTTCAACCAATCTTTTCATACTTTTTGAATAATAGTAGAGTGTAGTGCTTATCTACAATCAACAAGCCTCTTTAACAAGATATAATGTGACTCAAATCTTGTTTTAGTTACTTTCAATAACTCCAAGTGTGTCACACTCTTAAAAAAAATGCCAAAGCATGTGTGTGGTTTAGAAAAAAATTGACAATTTTGACTTGGAGAAAAAATTTGAACCAATCTCTCTCCTAGCTGCAACACAATTACTTGTATTGTCAGGTACTACTTGGAGAACATTATAGGGCCCTGCTTCTTCAATTTCTTAAAGCAATTGCAATCTCTTTACTAGTCTTTTCAATCCCCAACATATCATGTGCACGCAATGACAGAGCACTTCAGATATTGGTAGCAATGAAATTGAGCAGTGGCTTATACTTCACATTTGTCCACCCGTCTGATACAATGGACACTCCATAACTATATCATGTATCTTTTATTGGAGCTAATTCTCTTTCAACATTATTTTTGGTTACATCCAACAATGAAGTTCTAGGTTTTACATATGAAAGAGCCTTGTACCCGTATAGGATCTTTGTTAATGAATGTAACCATCTCATGGAATTGAGGGTTCCTTAGTACATTAAATGATATGACATTAGCACATAGTCCCCTCATAACCTTGATATCCACCATGTCTCTATCTATAACTTTGAGCGTGTCTTGGATTTGTTTCGTTGTTGATGAAGGTTGTTGCTTCGTCAATGTAGAAATTTTGAGGGATGAAGAAACAGTACCTTAAAAATATAATATATAATTATTATGATTAAAAAATATAATAACAAAGGAAAAAAAAATACAAAATATAAAAATCACCTTTCACTTGAGGGGGTATATTCAATTGGGATTTTAAAAGACTATTTTGAGATAAATAATTCATGTGGTATTCAATTAGGACTTTTAAATAATCTAAATAAGTATTGTGGTGTTCCATTAAGACTATTGGGATTTTTAAAATAGTCACCAAATCTATTGGTATTCAATTAAGACTTTAAACAAGTAACAAAAAGTCTTACGGTATTCAAAAACTTGCTAATTTTGCTTGATTTTTAAAAATGTGGAATTGTGTGGGATTTTTTAGTGGGATGTATAAATACCAAGCCTTATCTCAAATCTCACCCTAACCCATCACGCTTTTCGTACGAGATTTTTTTATTTTATTTCCTCACCTTAACCTCCATCCAAACAATTGTGCACTAGGTATAAGCCATGGCGACCAAACCACCAATGAAGACAATTGCGTATAAGTAATAATGTTCTTTCCTCACATGATGACCAAACCATCAATACCCAAAAGCATTGAAAATGTTGGATTTGATCGATGTGATGTATTGTATATAAATAGATAGTTTATGTTGCTTGGGCACAATCGGGCTGGCAAGGTGAGCGTTTGATGAAATGACTGTTAAAGATGTGGTTTCTTGGAGCTGTATGATTGCAGGATATGTAGCTTGATGTGTGCCTTATTTGTCTCGCCTGCCACCAGTAGAAGCAAGGTAGCCCCCTATATTGGTTGCCCATTTCCCCTTTATCTAATAACGGACGACCAATGAAGTAACAGACACCCGGCCGAACCTTTCTTCACTTCTTCGTTGAGCTCAGAACCTCACTCCCATGATGGAAGCGAAGCTTAGTTGCCATCATCAAACCTAGAAATTGATTAAACAACTCCGCAGCCTTCAACCACTGACCGTTCAAATTGTTTACCCTTTTTTTCTTTTTAAATTTGTTGCATCACTATGCAATTTGGATCATGTAGTTTGTTGATGCCCAAAATTGGGTGTCAACTTAGATAGAAGAAGTGTGGGGTCTTCAACAGGATTAGGGGGTTTGGACCTTCGACCACAAATCGATCCTATAGAAGAAAGATAGAAGAAACAATCGTCAAGCTTCAGGTACCGATGTGGTACCTAGCGAAGGCTCTCTAATGCTTAAGTTAGCAGATCTGGGGTATATAGTAATTTGGGCAGAGTAACATTAAAGGTGAAAAGTAGTTAGTCCCCCAAATTTGGGAACTTGTAAAATGCTGAGTAATCAAACCAAGGAGTTCGGCATGGTGGATGTCGTAGCTAGTCCCCCAAGTTTGAAAGCTAGAAGTTGCTTTGGCATTAAGGTAATTGGTCATGGTCTAAAGAGCAGTCCTGAGGTAGACGGTGACCGGATCGGTATGTTGGTTGCCGAAGGATGAGGTCGTGTCAGACCAATTGGCAGGGAAAAATGATCCTGGCATGAGTCGAGCACAAGTCCCCTACTCGATCTGCAAGGAGTCTACCGATTGGTGGGGTTGACTTCATGCAAGAGTCGTGCGCGAGTCCCTTACGCGATCAACACAGAGCCTGCCGATTGGTAAGGTTGACGTCATGCACAAGTCGTGCTGAGTCCTTTATGCGATCTGCATGGAGCCTGCCGATCAGTAGGGTTGACATCATGCACGAGTCGTGAGTGCATTCCCTACGCGATCTGCAAGAAGCCTGCTGATAGGTAGGGTTGACGTCATGCACAAGTTATGTATGAGTCCCCTACTCGATCGGCACAGTGGTTGCTGATTAGTAGGGTTGACGTCATGCACGAGTCGTGCGTGAGTCCCCTATGCGATCGACGCAGTGCCTGCTGATTTGTAAGGTTTTGTTGGTTATGAAATCAAGGTATTTAATGGGGGCGAATGAGAAATAATGGAGGTGGTTCATAAGTCGAGGTGATGGTATGTGCCTATAAAATGGCTTTAAGAAAGAAGAAAGAGTACTTAGTGTTTTTGGTCATTTGGAGAGAAGAGAAATAGGCGATTTCCAATTAAGGGTTTCACGGCGGAGGTGATTTCTAGCGATAGTCCAAAAGGCAGTAATGATTTCCAGTGGTGGTTTAGATGGCGGCTGCAATTTCCTGCAAGTCTCTACAGGGGTGATAACATGGTATTTTCGTTTTTCCGCCCTCCTTTTGGATCGAAATGTATGTTTGCTTTCAGTTTTTGCATGAGCCCTCGAATAAATGTATGAAGATTGAAGATCATCCATAGAGGTAAGAAACCCCAGGCATTCCATCCTTTAGGTGCCCTATTTTGATCTTCGCATGTGCATTAGTTTTTTCTATGTTGTGTTTGTAGATGTCTGAGAATTTGAATGCTGTTTTCCATTCATCACCTTCCCTAATACGAATCTGATGGTAACCGCTACGAAGGTGAATCTTGGAAAACCATTTGGAACCTGCCAAATCATCCAACATATCCTCAAGTCATGGAATAGTAAACCGATACTTAACTGTGATCTTATTAATAGGTCTATTGTCGACACACATTCACCAAGAGCCATCTTTTTTGGGAGTAAGAAGCACTGATACAGAGCATGGGCTCAGGCTATGGTGAATAAATCCTTTATCCAGACCTTGAATTTGTGTGTTTAGTTCGGCACGTTTAGACGAGTTCATGTGATAATGAGGAAGATTCGGAAGTTGTGATCCGGGTACAAGGTCGATGGCGTGTTGAATGTCCCTCATGGATGGTAATTCGTTTGGGAGATCGACAGGCATGACATCGGAGAATTCATTAAGGAGTTGATGTAAAGGTTCACATTTCTTATAGGAAGGGGCGGCATATATCTCTTTGATCATGAGAGCAAATACCATCCCTGTCTCTCGACTTTCTTTCTCAAAATCACCATAAGATAATAGAGCCAACCGATGACCTGGCGTATTGTCTTTCTGCGATAGAGGGGAGGTGGTTACATTAGTCTTGGTAGGTTTAATTGCAGGATTGGCTGGTCGCAAAGTAATACTTTTGCCTTCATGTTGAAAAGTGTATGTGTTTTCACGACCACAATTCTGCACGCGGTGGTCATAGAGCCAAGGTATGCCAAGTAATACATGTGCAATATTCATAGGTAGTAGGTCCAAATAGATGTCTTCTTCGCAGGTCCCTAGCTTAAGGGGAACAAGACACCACTCAATGACTAGTAGTTTAGTTTTATCAACCCAAGCTATGTGAAAAGGCTGGGGATGTGGTTCAAGCTTCAAATTAAGACGAGTGACAGCAGACTTGGAGATGACGTTCATGGTACTACCACCATCAATAACCAGTTTACATGTTTGGTTATTGCATGGAACGTAGGTATGGAAAATACTAGTGCATTTCCAAGAATCAGGCGGTACGAGTGCAGAATAGATACAACGCATAACAGAGACCTGATTTAGTACGTCGTCATCAAAACATTCATTAATTTATGGATCATAGATACCCTCAAGAGGATCCACAATCTCTACATCACAGCGGTCGTCCTTGCTAGCGCTGATAGTTAATGTGCGTTGTGGACAACGAGAGGCAATATGTCTTTTGGAATGGCAATGGAAACATTTAATGTGGGAATTATTAGAGACGGTCGGTCCTTTGATATGTGGTGTAGTAGGATTAGATGGTCCGAAAAATTCGGATTTCAAACCCTGAGTGGTAGTGCTGCCTTGGGTGGTGGTCGCAGGCTGACCAGGATATCCTGGGTATCGCCATTATGGTCGCAGATATGTCTCAGCTTCCAAGGCTTGGCAATAGGCATCTTATAACACATCTGGACGTGACCTGCTGACCTCGCGTTTAATGTCAATCTGAAGGCCATGAATGAAACGAGAAACTGTGACTGCCAGCTCTTCCTGCACGGCAGAACACAATTTGTGCTCCACAAAGCGAGAATAATAGTCTTGGTCTATGGACGTACCCTGGGATAGAGTTCATAATTGATCTAACAATTGGTGATGATAAAAAGATGGAAGGTATTGTTCCCGAAGTTTCAATTTCATCTCGTCCCATTAAATGACAGGGGTTTGTCCCAGTTGTTGGAGATGATGCTCGGTAGCCTTCCAGTATTGCTTTGTAGCTCCCACGAGTTTGAGTTTGACAAACCGGATCCGTTGTGCATCAAACATGTCATACCATTCAAAATAATCTTCCATAGCCGATATCCAATCAACAAAGAGAGTAGGATCCCCATGACCATTGAAGCGCTTGGCATGACGGGCGCTCTCAAAATCCAAGTTTCGATGGACGACTTGATGTTCATGTGGTCGGGTCGGCGGGGGAGGCATCGTGGCATCCACCAGAGGAGAATCCATCGTATGTTGGGTATAATGGGGTTTGGGTGCAGATCATGCGGAAAAAATTTGTTCGGATCGAACCAAGATGTCCCCCCAGAAGACGATGGAAGGCATAGGTGGCCTTGGAACTTGGAATCCCTAGACAGATTGGGAAAGAGACCAGCTTATAGAGAAGGTGTGAACGAACTGGAGAGAACAGCGGATGTGGAGGATGGTTCAGGAGTCGCGGTTGAGATGTTGTTGATGAGCAGCGTCACGAAAGCTTGTAATTTGGCAATATCGGTGGACATGGACGAAAAGTCAACCTTGTTATTAGCCATCAATTTGGCGAATTGATTTTCCAAAATGGTGAAATATGTAGAAATTTTCCCCTTAAAGTCATTATGTTGTTTAGCCAAATTGGCAACGGTGATGTTGGGAGCCATGACGACCAGTAGAGGCAACAAAGCAGAGTAACAGCGGCGGAGCAAGAGGCTCTGAATACCAATTGATGCAGTACAACCCTGGGTGTGTTAGTTTAAGCATTCAGAGCCATAGGACATAAAATAATATGAGAAGTTGAAGGGAAGTAAAGATAGAAGGAAGGCAGAAATCAGAGAGTTTAAGAGAAGGTTTAATCAATATTCAAATCTGAATTTTAAAAAACTACATAGAGTTACTTATAGCAAACTAAAACCTAGAGACAGTAGGATTAAAATCCCTAGCTAAAACAGAAATCTTATTCCTAATAAAATAGGAAACTTAGAAATCCTACTAGAATTTAGGAAACTAACAAATAAATAAATTAGGAAACTAAACAACTTAGGTCCTACGCATCCGGCATCAGAGTTCTTGTCAAGCATGCTTTTTGATCTTATTTGAGACTTGACATTTGTATGTTGAATGTTAGCCAAAAATATTTTATGACATCCTATGACATTTTCATATAGTATATAGTTTTTGTCCCCTAAAATTTTAAAAAGAAATCAATGAAAATGAAGATGCTTTTTGGGTACAAAAGATGGTATCGCCTTGTGGTCCCAAAATCACACCATCTTTTTCAAAATATCAACACACACACACACACACACACACACACACACACTCTCTCCTGCATGGCCGGCCCCACCCCAGGATCTCTTTTGGGGTCCTCATGTAATTTTTGTAAATTAGGGGCTATTTAAGCAATTGCTGAAAAATTATAGTTTTGCCCAAAACTTTAATTATTTGCGTTTTTGCCCAATTTCACTAAATGACAAAGTGTTTTCATCCTTTTGTGAAAATTGTTTATTTGTTTGAAATAAATGTTTCATTGGAATTAAGCTCATATTATCCAATAACAAATTTTGTAATTAGATTCTAAATTAATTATCTAATGAGATTAAATAATCAAAAAGATGATTATGGACTCATGAACACAAATACATGACACAATGTGACTCAAGTTTGGCACCGAAAGTTAGGACACATTGGCCAATATAAGATCCAAAGGATGGTCAAAAAGGGATACCTTGAATCTTTGGGTTCAGTCCCTATGCCCACCTACGAATCCTGTCTTCAAGGCAAAATGTCAAACTTGCCTTTTTTCAGGAAAAAGAGAAAGAGTCACTAAGTTTCTTGAATTAATCCACACTGATGTATGTGGGCCATTGTCCACTACATCAAGGAGTGGCTTTTCTTACTTCATTATGTTCATCGCTGATTACTCTCGGTTGGGCTACGTATACCTAATAAAGTACAAGTCCAAGGCCTCTGAAAAGTTCAAAGAATTCAAGAACGAAGTTGAAAAGCAAACAAGAAAGAGTATCAAGATTCTAAGATCAGATAGAAGAGGAGAATACTTGAGTATTGAGTTTCTTGAATATCTCAAGAAACATGGCATCCTTTCTCAGTGGACTCCACTTGGAACTCCACAATTTAATGGTGTCTGCGAAAGGAGAAACCGAACATTGATGGACATGGTCCGATCAATGATGAGTTATACTGACTTGCCAGTATCGTTTTAGGGATATGCACTTCAAACTGCAGCATACCTGCTAAACAGAGTACCTTCCAAATCCGTGCCCAAAACACCATATGAAATGTGGTTTGGGAGGAAGCCAAGTCTTAATCGTCTTAAGATATGGGGTTGTCCGGCTTATGTCAAGAAGCATGATATTGACAAGCTAGACGTTAGATTAGAAATGTGTAGATTCATTGGATATCCGAAGGAAACTTCAGGATACTACTTCTACCATCCAAACGAACAAAAGGTGTTTGCATTGGATGGTAACTGTGTGCAAAAGGTTGAGCTCAAGGAAGAGTCTGGAAAGCCTCATGAACCTGAAGTAGAGTCTGATCTAGTTGACAACCCGGTCCTTTTACCCATACTCACCCAACCTCCATGGGAAAGGACTAGTAAAGCACCTGATAGATATATGGGCTTACACCATGTTCTTCTCATGGAAGATAACATGGAAGATCCTGAAACCTACATGAAGGCAATGTTGGACATTGACTTAAAGAAATGGCAGGAAGCTATGAAGTCTGAGATGGATTCTATGTATGCCAACCAAGTCTAGACTCTGGTTGACCCACTCAAAGTTATTGTACCAATAGGAAACAAATGGGTCTTCAAGAGGAAGTAGGGCTCAAATGGCAAGGTGGAGACCTATAAAGCTAGATTAGTAACTAAATGCTACAGACAAAGAAAGGGAATTGACTATGAAGAAACTTTCTCTCCTGTAGCAATGATAAAATCTATCCACATACTTTTCGCCATAACAACATATTATGACTATGAGATATGGCAAATGAATGTGAAAAAGGCTTTTCTGAATGGCCACCTTTAGGATGAAATCTACATGGATCAACCTGAAGGATTCATATCTAAACATGAAGATAAAAAAGTATGCAAACTTCAGAGGTCAATCTATAGACTGAAGCAGGCTTTAAGGAGTTGGAACATTCATTTTGATGAAGCTGTTAAAGGTTAAGGTTTTAGCCAAAATGAAGATGAATCTTGTGTATACAAGAAAAACAGTGAGAGCGCAGTCGTATTCCTCGTACTATATGTATAACATATTAATGTTTGGAAATGACATAGGCATGTTGACCTCTGTGAAACTATGGTTATCAAAGACCTTCTCAATGAAGGATCTAGGAAATGCATCTTACATATTGGGTATCAGGATCTATAGGGATCAATCGAGAAAACTAATTGAATTATCTCAATCCCTGTATGTGGTCAAGGTGCTCGGAAGATTCCAAATAGAACATTCCAAGAAAGGTTTTCCGCCAGTCTGACATGGTATTCACCTGTCTAAGAGCATGAGCCCTAAAACCCCAGACGCAGTGATACAGATGAGCAGGATCCCACTATCCTCCCTAATTGGGAGCCTAATGTATGTCATGCTATGTACGAGGCCTGATATCAGCTTTGCTGTGAGCATCACAAGCACATATCAATCAAACCCAGGATCAAAACACTGGAGTGCTATAAAGATTGTGTAAGTACCACAAAAGGACCAAGGATATGTTCCTGGTCCATGGAGGAAACCCATAATTACTAGTGAAAGGATATACAGACTCAGATTTTGAATATGATGTTGATGATCGAAAACCCACTTCTGGATATGTGTTCACATTGAATGGAGGGGCAATCAGTTGGAGATGTTGCAAGCAGAGCACCATTGCGAACTCCACAACTGGAGTAGAGTACATAGCTGCTAAGCAGCAAAGGAAGCTATCTGGATGACGAAGTTCACTACTAAACTTGGAGTGGTCCCAAGCATTGAGTCACCAGTCATTTTATACTGTGACAACAATTGGTCTATAACACAAGCCAAGGAACCAAGATCTCATTAAAGATCCAAGAACATTTAGAGGCGCTATCACTTAATCAGGGAATATGTTATTGATGGAGATATTAGCGTGCTTAAGGTGGCTTCAGCAGACAACGTAGCAGATCTACTTACAAAGCCTATGAGTCAGCTTCAGTAGGACCGATACATGGAGAAGAATGGTATTAGATACATGTCATATTGGCTTTAAAGTGCAAGTGAGAGATTGTTAGAAATATACCCTTAAAGCCAACTAATTATGTAATAGTTAGAGTTAAAGGACATCTTCGATAAAAGACATATTATGTTATCAATGGGCAAGAAAAGTTGTTTTATACATTAAATCATCTTATATTATCTTTTAATATGTAAAACAACCATAGTCCAAGGAATACCAAGTGGATATGAGAGCTATGTAATGAGATTGCATACATGGAGACTTCTCATCATCCCTAAATCCTGAATATGTTCCTGGTCATAGGAATATTAATTGGGCGTCAATATTCTGTAAAGACCAGTACACATAGTATCGTCTCTATATGTAGGGAATGACAAGGTCCCAAGTCATTAAGCGTAGAGACAAATCGATATGTGTTTAGGTGTAGGAATATTGGATTGGGCTTTCAAATATGATTTAAAAGTTTAAATATGATTTAAAAGGAAATGGACAAAATAGCCCAAATGGCTATTGGGCCCAAGGGATAAGTGGCATAAGATGACTTGACTCATGGACTAAATTGAGCCCCAAATACCCACCCAATTGCCTTTTGTGTTGTCCTATATAAGCTAAGTGTTAGAGAAAACCAAACTAGGGTTTTTGGTCCTACTTTGGGTGACGAGTGATCATCTTTGTATCTCATCTTCCATAAACCAAAAATTGGTCCAACCAAGAAGTAGACTAGCATCCATACTTCTTGATTGCCTTCTCTTCATCTCTAGGAGTATTTGGTGTAGTGAGGTAGAGGACTCCAATCTTGGAGCCTTCAGGTGAAGGAGTCAAAATCATGAGAAACAAAAGGCCTTTCCAACAAAGGTGTTCATTCTTGAGAAATCAAGAAAAGGTCATCAGGGTAAAGATCTATTCCCTTTTTCCTTTTTCTATTTGTGTTCAAAGAGACTAGGCTAAGATACTTGGTTTAAAATGAAAAAGGTTTACCTCAACTAGTATAAACAAAAGGAATCCGCCATTTAGAATGTTTTTGTTGTATAAGTTGTGGGTGAAAGTTCAGTTCCTAAGCATTAGATGCATGTTTCCTTCACCTCCTCCGAAGCTTCCACTTGGCATGGAGGAGTTGTTCCCTGCTGATGCCGAAGATATTGATTTTGCCGCCGTTCGGCTAAAGGAAATATTGTGGGAATGGTGTTGTGTAGAGATTTCTAAAAACTCTACAATCAAACTTTAGAGTATAAATCACATAGCAAGTCATATCTAATATGAAATCAAAGTAAGAGCAGAAGCATTAAATAAACTAGGGATTCATGCAAGTCTCATTTGGTCCCAATCTTTATAAGTCTATGAAAGTGTGCACCAAAGACTCTAAATCCTATTTGAGAGAAAGATAAGATGTTCATACCCTTGAAGCGAATCTTGAAACCAAGAATGGTGTTCAAGTAAAGGGAGTGGTCCCTTTGTTGTTGGCTCTCCCTTTGATGTTGATTCTCTACCTTGTAACTCTCCAAATAGGTACAAAGATGTGCACCTCCCAAAAGCTCTTTACCAAGGATTGAATGGGATGAGAGAATGAGTAGACAGCAAGTGAAGAGTGGTGCTAGCACCCTCACTTGATGTGATAGATTGAAGGGGTTAGGAAGAGAGAGCTTGATATTTTTTCTTTTCCAATTTCAAATAAAGTCACCATTAAAGGCGGAGCTCGTTAAGACTCCTCACGACTTGGCTCCTTAGGGTCAGCATGGTAGGACTTGAGATTGGTCACGTGGAACACTGGATGAATCTTCAATCAAGGTGGTAGTTCCACACAGTAAGCAACTCTTCCCACTGTTTGGAGGATAGGAAATGGACCCTCATATCTCCTCAGCAATGTCTTGTGTACCTTTCTAGTGGACTTGTGTTAAGAGGGGTTAAGCTTCACAAAGACCAGATCACCTAGTTGGAACATAACATCTTGCCGATGCTTGTCCTCCTATTTCTTCATCTTCCGAGTTGCCTTTTCCAATTGACTTGAGCTAGCTCATTAGTCACCTACCAGTCCTTGGCCGTCTTGTATGAAGCAGGGCTACTCCCCGTGTAGCCTAACACCACTGTGTTTGGTGTCATAGGTTGTTGTCTTGTTGCCAACTCAAAAAGACTTGACCATGTCGACTCCAATCGTTGCAATTGTACGAGAACTGAGCAACATCCAACAACTTTGCCCAATCTCGTTGGTTGGTACTAATATAGTGCGCAAGTATAACTCCAACAATGCATTCACCCCACTCCATCTGACCATCTGTCTATGGATGAAAGCTGGTAGAGAAGTTCAATTGTGAGCCAAGTAGCCTGAAGAGCTCCATCCAAAGTTTACCAATGAAGCAAGTGTCACGGTCATTGATAATACTCTTGAGGATCCCCCAATACTTCACCACATGCTTCAAAAACAAGTGTGCAGCTTCCTCAGCATTACAATCTATCGGTGCAGGTATGAGGGTAGCATATTTTGTGCACCTGTCGACCACCACCAAAATTGAGCCACACCCTTTCAACTGGGGTAGACTCGTGATAAAGTCCATAGACAAACTCTCCCATAGTCTGGTTGAAATAGGAAGTGGCTCTAACAACCCACCTTGCTACTTCTGCAATATCTTGTCTTGTTGGCATACAAGGCAAGTCCGCACGAACGAGTCTACATCTTTCCATATCTGTGGCCAGTTTTTTTAAGCTTCAATCATCAATGCCAAAGTTTGATGAGTGTCTGGATGTCCCGCCTACTTCGAGTCGAGACACTTCTTCAGTAGCTCTCGCCTTAAATTGTCCCATCTTGGAACATAAATTATCTTCCCTATTGCATAGAGAACACCATCATCGAGCCAAAATCTTTTTGTCTTCCCATCTTTGACAAGCTCCAATAGATTCTTGGCTTGAGGATCATGCAACAAGCCCTCTCGTATCCTTTGCATAAGAAAACTTTGGGGTTGTACAACAGCTTCTAGTGCGGCCTTCTGGCTTAAGGCGTCGGCAATGACATTCATCTTCCCTTGCTTGTACTCCAATTTGTAGTCGAACTCCACAAGAAGTCTTGCCACCTAACCTATTTGGGTGACAACTTCTGCTGGGATTGAAAGTAGCTTGTGGTAACATTGTCAATCTTGACCACAAACTGAGAACCAAGTAGGTAGTGCCTCCAAGTCCGCGACCAGTGCACTACAGCTGTCATCTCCTTCTTTTGAACGGTATACCTCCACTCGGTGTCATTGAGCTTTCGACTCTCGAAAACCAATGGGTGTCCATCCTGTATGAGTACACCACCAATAGAAAAATCAAAGGTTTGCTAAGATCTGGAAGTCTCAGCACTAGTTCCTCCATAAGTGCCCTCTTCAACTCATCAAAGGCATGCTGGCATTGGGGCATCCACTGCCACGTCTTGTTCTTCTTCTGCAAATCCTTTAAGGGGGTGGCAATGGCTGAATATCCCTTAATGAACCTGCGATAGTAGTTGACCAATCCAAGGAAAGACTGCAACTCAGTTACCTTAGTTGGTGGTTCCTATTCTTGAATGGCTCACACCTTGCCCTCCTCCATGAGCAATTGTCCTCCCCGTATCTTGTGAGGAAAGAACTCTACCTCTTCTTGGACAAATGAGCACTTCTTCTTCTTCACATATACCCTGTTCTCTCTCAGAACATGAAACACCTTCTGCAAGTGCTCGAGGTGCTCCTCTAGGGAATTTTTGTACATCACAATATCATTGATGTAAACCACAACAAATTTGTCCAAGAAAGGATGGAATACCTTGTTCATTAGAGTGCAAAAGGTTGCAGGGTGTTAGTTAGGCCGAACGGTATGACAAGGAACTCGTAAGACCCGTATCTTGTCACACATGCGGTCTTCAGTTCGTCTCCTAGTACGATCCTCACTTGGTAGTACCCTGAGCGTACGTACAACTTGGTGAAGTACCTAGCTCATCCCAACTGATCAAACAAATTTGCAATCAAAGGGATTGGATACTTGTTTTTTACGGTTACCTTGTTTAGTGCCCGGTAGTCGATGCACAACCTCAGTGTTCCTTCCCTCTTCTTCTGAAAAAGAACTAGGGCACCATAAGGGGCCTTGGACGGTTGGATGTACACAGCATCCAACAATTGCTTCCACTGCTTACTCAATTACTCGAACTCAGGAGGTGCCATCCGATACGGCACTTTGGCAGGGGGTTTGGCACCCGGTTCCAACTCAATGGCATGATCCACCTCTCTCCTAGGCGGTAATGTTTTGGGCAGCTTCTTGGGCATGACATCTGCAAACTGCTTAAGGACTGCCTCCACAGCTTTTGGGACAGGTTGGACTTCCTTCTCAACTGTATCCATCTTTATAGTTGCATGCAAAGAACGTCCTTCTTCCAAGACTTGGAAAATTGCATGGCTGACAAGAGCTTTGACTCGCCTTGTTGCCTCACCACTAGCACTAAGCATGGCATTGCTCTACCCTGTGCTATGCACATAGTATTATGAAATGGAATAGGAAAATGCCCTTACCTTGTCCCTAAACTCCATTTCTAGCATGACATCATAGTCATCTATTGAGATCACGGAGAAGTCAGCCACTCCCTTCCAAGTAGAAATCTAAAGCTCCACACCACGAGCTACTCCATCAATTAGCTTGGCAGTTGAATTCACCGTCTTCATACTGCATGTTTCCTTTGAGACCCGACACCCAAGTCTCTTTACTTCCCACACTGACATGAAGTTGTGGGAGGCACCCGTATCCACCAGACAATGGGTTGTCTTGCCATCCACCATGGCATCGATGAACATCACTCATTTAGCTTGAACCTGCGGTTGAGAGTCTTTGACCTGTAGGGCATTAAAACAGTGAATGGCCCATATTCCTACTTCCCTGTTGGCCTCCTCTTCCTTCTCTTGGTTCATTGCATTCAAGGCTTTTTTTGCGGACAATACCACATCATGTGTGGTCTATCGTACAGGTAGTAAACTACCTTCGACTTGTCCTTCCCCTTGTCACCTTTGTCATTCTTCTTCACAGATGACTTATGACAATCGAACTTGTCTCCTGACTTGATATCCTCTTTTGGCTTGTTGTCTCCCCCATCGGATCTACTGTTACCTTTCTTTCCTTTGAACTTCGAGTCACTTTGATCATTCTTCTTGAACTCTGCAAGAGACTCAGTTGCAGCAATTGCCTCTGACAAGGTTTAGACGTGTCTCCTTTGTAACTCCAACTTAGCCCAATTCTGTAGGCCACTCATGAAGTACATGAGCTTGTCTTCATAAGTCATGCTAGGCACCTTGAACAATAAGTTGGTGAACGTGGTGACATAGTTCTTCACGTTTCCCATTTGCTTTAGCCATCTTAGCTTCTCTTTTGCCTCATACTTGGCATCCTCTGGATAGAAATGCAACATAATATCATTCTTAAATGCATCTCAAGTCTCAAGTGTAAACGTACCTTGGTCAATCTCCATGGATCGACGGGGCCACCATATGAAAGCATTATCGGTGAGAGACAATGTTGATGTAGTAATCTTGGACTCATCATCATCTTGAGATACTTGAAATACCTTTCGATATTCCATAAGAACGTGTTCAACTCCTTCATCTCCCTCTTCCCATTATAGGATTTGGGCTTGAAAGAATATAACACCTTGGGTTCCTTCGAAGTCCGGGTCTTGTTCAGGACAGCTTCTTTGCATAAGGCCTAATCTCCCTTCACATCCTTCACTTCTTCACGAAGTGTAGTAAGCTCCGCCATGAAATGATCTAGTTTGGTTTGGACATTCAGCTTGATTGTGTCCAACACGGAGTTGAGGGCTCCCTGAAATTGGCCTTGAAACTCTTCCACCATAGTCCTAAAGCCTTCCTTCGTAAGGACATCCTCCTCGAGTCGCTGATCGAACTCGACCAAGGCATTCTCCATCTTTGAAAGCCGCTTCTCCATTGCTGCTACCACATCTTTGGATTGGTCCTTCCTTGATTTGCCCCCACGATCCAAGTTGACCTTGGACATATCAATCTCCATATCGGATCCACTCTTTGACATGCTTCTTCAAATGATTCGAGCTTTCACTCTGATACAAACTGTCACAGGATGACTTTTTCAAAGTCTTCCCTCCGTGCGGCCTTAGACTTGATCACCTCTCAAACAAGCTAAGTTAGACTTCCTTCCTACAAAATAAGATCGAACCAAGGAAGAACACAAGAACAAGAGCAAGAACGATAAGAAAACTCAAGAGAGTTTGGGAGAATATATGCTTGTGTTGCTACTCCATGCTTTACAAGTTGAGGGTTGAGGATACATAATGAGACATCCTCCTTATATAGAGATCCTAGCTCACCTACCACCACAACGGAGGGCTAGGACCGAAACAATCTACTGATCCGGAATCTACCTACTACTGTACATTGAATCTAGACATGTAGGCTAAGAGATCTAGAATGATCCATCCGACGGGTCAGGCCTTGAGCTTCTCTTGTGGGGCTTGACCTTTACAAATGGATCCTCTAGGTTGGCCCAATAGTTGTTGGGTTGAGCCTTCAACATGCGAGCCGTGACACAAGGCATTAGCATGGATGTTTTCAAAGCCTAGGATCTGGCTGATGTGATAAGCACTGAATGTTTTAAACAACTGGTGGCTATATTGAAGGTATATTGTCATGGAGGTGTCTTTAGCAAGGAAGTCATGATTGACTTGATGAACAACCAACTGAGAGTCGCCGAATATCTGAATCGAACGACATACTCCAGCTATGAGTGCTTCATACTATGCCCCGTTGTTGGAGGTTTTGAAGTTGAAGCGAAGGACGTACTGCAGAACTACTTTATCTAGTGAAGTGAGGACTAAGCCTGTGCCACAGCCTTGGAAATTAGAAGATCCATCAACATGAAGGGTCCATAGTGGCTTATTGAGGTCAAAGTTAGATCAAAATAAGACACGTAATAAAATCAACCTCCTTCCAAAGGCCTTAGATCCGACATCTTGGCTAGATGTTAGATCGAAATAAAGTCCATAATCATCCATAAGCCTATAGATGACTATTTATCTAAACTTAAGGAAATGCAAAGGCTTTCCGTTAGTAGTAGTGCATATTCTCAAATCACAAATAAAAGAGTTTTATGAAATTGATTTGATTTGCAAAACAAATAGTGGGAGTATCGTAATCCTACTAATATGAATTAGAATAATAGTTGTCCTAGGCCAAGTAGTTTAATTAGATTAAACCTGTTTATGATGAGACCTTAAAATCCTCAATTAACTAAATTAAGTAAAAAAATGATAGACTTTTTGAAAGCCAAGTCGTGGCCTTACACCATGGTGAATTCTGAATATGCTTGACCCTTGTGAAGGATTTGCCTCAGATATGGGGGTTGACAGCAAGATGTTCTTAGGAAGAATTCATTTATACATTAGATGTTGCAAGGATAGGCTCAAACATGGACCAACATTATATTATGATGAGGTTCATGATTGTATCACTATACTTTGCAAGAATGGTGGGCTAATACTTAACTAGTACTATGGTACCTCACGATAATATTCAGGGGTATACATTTGCTAGAGGCCAAATTATATGGGAACTCACATCATGATGTGAATGAGTAGAAGGATTCTCTCTTTATTATTTGTGTTATCCCTAGATCATATTATGATGCGGTGATCCAAATAATAGGGAGCCTCCCATCCCGCTAAGAGACATCTTACATAAGTCTCTCATATTCCATTTTTGAGGGATTATGGAAATGGTTTAAAATAGTGGGAGGAGCCATAGAATTTAAATACCCTAAATCTATGGCCTTAACCAAAACAATCTAGTTTTATTTTTGTTATGTTTGTAGATAGTTCTGTAGAACCGCACTCATAATACATTACACAAAGCAAGCGTCAAATGAACCATATAATGTCAAAAGGTATTAGCTTCCTTAAGGACGCCAAAATGATGAAGAGATGTAATGCACATCTTTCATGCACAAGGAACAAAACTTATGAAGAGAGCAATTTTTTCCTTGAGTCAGTAATGGCGGTTGAAACTTCCACCTGGATAATGGATTCAGGAGCTAGTAGACACTTTTGCAATACATTGCAAGGTCTAGCAGATCTTAGGAAGTTGTCAAAAAGGGAAATAATGCTACATGTCGGTAATGGTACTCAAATATCTGCAAAAGCAATGGGCAATTTCCACCTTAAGCTACCGCATGAGGAGACACTTGAACTTAAAGAATGTCTTTATCTTCCAATTTGAGTAAAGAACCTAGTGTCCGTTTCAGCATTGCTGAATGAAGATTACACTGCCACATTCAATAGAATGGAATGCTCTTTACAACAAGGCAATCGAATCATATGTAAATGTACTATGATCGATGGTCTCTTCCAAATTCAAATTGTGAAAAATAGCAACTGCTTGATTGAGATGCCAAGACCTAAGAGGCCCAGAGAAGAACTCAATCCGACTCAAGCTTGGCACCTAAAGTTAGGATACATTGGCCAAGATAGGATCCAAAGGATGGTCAAACAGGGATACCTTGAATCTTTGGGTTCAGTCCCTATGCCCACCTACAAATCCTGTCTTCAAGGCAAAATGTCAAACTTGCCTTTTTCAGGAAAAGGGGAAAGAGTCACTGAGCTTCTTGAATTAATCCACACTGATGTATGTGGGCCATTGTCCACTACATCAAGGGGTGGCTTTTCTTACTTCATTATGTTCACCAATGATTGCTCTTGGTTGGGCTATGTATACCTAATAAAGTACAAGTCCGAGGCCTTTGAAAAGTTCAAAAAATTCATAAACGAAGTTGAAAAGCAAACAGGAAAGAGTATCAAGATTCTAAGATCAAATTGAGGAGGAAAATACTTGAGTACTAAGTTTCTTGTATATCTCAAGAAACATGGCATCCTATCTCAGTGGACTCCACCTAGAACTCCACAACTTAATGGTGTCTTCGAAAGGAGAAATCAAACATTGATGGACATGGTCCATGAAGGAAACATGCATCTAATGCTTAGGAAATGAACTTTACCCACAATCTATACAACAAAAACATTTTAAATGGCAGATTCATTTCGTTTATACTAGTTGAGGTAAACCTTTTTCATTTTAAACCAAGTATCTTAGCCTGGTCTCTTTGAACACAAATTAGAAAAGGAAAAAGGGAATATATCTTTACCCTTGATGACCTTTTCTTGATTTCTCAAGAATGAACACCTTTGTTGGAAAGGCCTTTTGTTTCTCTTGATTTTGACTCCTTCACCTTAAGGTGCCAAGATTGGAGTCCTCTACCTCACCACACTAAATGCTCCTAGAGATGAAGAGAAGGCAATCAAGAAGTATGGATATTAGTCTACTTCTTGATTGGACCAATTTTTGGTTTATGGAAGATGAGATACAAAGATGATCACTCTTCAACCAAAATAGGAAACCAAAAACCCTAACTAGGTTTTCTTCAATACTAAGCTTATATAGGACAACACAAAAGACAATTAGGTGGGTATTTAGGGCTCCATTTGGTCTATGGGTTATGTCATCTTATGCCACTTATCCCTTGGGCCCAGTAGCCTTTTGGGCTATTTTATCCATTTCCTTTTAAATCATATTTAAAAGTCCAATCCAATATTTCTATATGTCAATATTAATTTCATAATTAATCTTTTAATTATAATTTAACTATTAAATTATAATTATTGTCTTACTTAATTGACCCGGTCGAATTATTTGACTTTAGGCAATTGCTCCGATCAACATGTTGACTTTTGACCGTTGACTTTGACATTTGATTATCAACCATTGACTTGTGTCTCCTCATTTTATTTCTCCTCATTTGTACCTCTAATCATATTCTTTGGGTGTGTAGATTTGTAGGTTCTCTTTAGCAAGGTAGTGAGTTGACTCAACTTCTCAGAGATAATATATGAATTAAATTCCACAATTTAATGCTTCCTATTAATAGAGGTTAATTGAAACCTTTTAGGACATACACAAACCATGGTTGTTGCCTAGCAGTAAGTCACGGTTATCCGAGCTAAATGAGATGTTGTGAAAGAACCTATTCAAATTAGAATGATTGTGCAATTGAATCCTTCTCATATGTCAGTACTCCTTATTTACATTATTAGATCATGGAATCCGATTGTCAATATCCTAATGTGAATCATTCTTTTTATATGATTATCCTGGTAAGATTTGAAGACTTCTTCTTTCAAGTCTTATCCACTACTTTGCGCAGCGATTTGACCAATCATATCTTGGAGTATTCTCTCATCTTTACTGAGAGTAGAGATTCCTTGTTGTATATCCATTTGCTTCCATAACTCTATTGAGAATCCTGATGAGCACCTTTAAGCTATGCCTAATTCAGCATGACCGTATAGTGCCCTCAAAGATTAACAATGTAGCCACAAAACATCTATGATGCCTCAGGTCTAAGGATTAGTTTGCACCATTGCAATTTATGAGTTGCACCTTGACATGTGAGTAAAGACTTCCATGTTGTAACTCATGTATTGGATCGTGTTCAGTGTACTTGTTCTTCTACAAGCACCTACACATATATCGATTTGTCTCCACACTTAATGACTTGAGACTTTACCATTCCATACATATAGAGACGATACTGTGTGTACTGGTCTTTGCAGAATATTGATGCCCAATCAATATTCCTATGACCAAGAACATATTCAGAATTTAGGGATGATGAGATGTCTCCATGTATGCAATCTCATTACATAGCTCTCATATCCACTTGTGTATTCCTTGAACTATGGTTGTTCTACATATTGAAAGATAATATAGGATGATTTAATGTATAAAACAACCTTTCTTGCCCATTGATAACATAATATGTATTTTATCAAAGATGTCCTTAACTCTAACTATTACATAATTAGTTGGCTTTAAGGGTATCTTTCTAACAATCTCCCACTTACACTTTAAAGCCATTCTGACATGTATCTAATACACATCTTCTCCATGTATCGGTCAGCTGAAGCTGACTCATAGGCTTTGTGAGTGGATCTGCTATGTTGTTTGTAGAAGCCACCTTGAGCAAGCTAATATCTCCATTAGCAACATATTCCCTGATTACGTGATAGCGCCTCTGAATGTGCTTGGATCTTTAATGAGACCTTGGTTCCTTGGCTTGTGCTATAGCCCCATTGTTGTCACAGTATAAAATGACTGGTGACTCAATGCTTAGGACCACTCCAAGTTCAGTAATGAACTTCCTCATCTAGATCGCTTCCTTTGCTGCTTCCGAAGTAGCTATGTACTCTGCTTCAATTGTGGAGTCCGTAGTGGTGCTATGCTTGCAACATCTCCAATTGATTGCCTCTCCATTCAATGTGAACACATATTCAGAAGTGGATTTCTGATCATCAACATCAGATTCGAAATCTGAATCTGTATATCCTTCCACTAGTAATTATGGGTTTTCTCCATAGACTAGAAACATATCATTGGTCCTTTTGAGGTACTTTAACACAGTCTTTACAGCACTCCAGTGTTCTGATCCTAAGTTTGATTGATATGTGCTCGTGATGCTCACAACATAGCTGATATCAGGCCTCGTACACAGCATGGCATACATTAGGCTCCAATTGCGAAGGCATATGGGATCCTGCTCATCTGTATAATTGCTTCTGGGGTTTTAGGGCTCATGCTCTTAGACAGATGAACACCATGTCTAACTGGCAAAAACCCTTCTTGGAATGTTCCATTTGGAATCTTCCGAGCACCTTGTCCACATACAGGGATTGATATAATCCAATTAGTTTTCTCGATCTATCCCTATAGATCTTGATACCCAATATATATGTCACGCCCCATACCCGGGGGTCACTGGAAACCCCGCACCCAGTGTGTGAGAAAAATAAAAAGTAAAATAAAATAAAAAGAAGGCCGAAACATGGGTTTAAAATAAACTTCTCTTATAAAAATAGATCCAAAATCTTACAACTTTACAATAAATAAATAAAGCTCTATCACTCTCATCTAATTTAGCCTCAACCGATTTAGTCCTTGTCTTTCCCACTAATTCATCTGAAAAATTAAACAAGGTGAGGGATGAGCAACCATTGTTCAGCGAGTGGATTATGTAATATGTCAGTCAAGCAATGCCTTTTTACACAGTCTAGAAAATATCATGAAAAGATACACCAATCCAAATCATATCACATCATCCCTTTATATCTCGATTATCCTCCATAGCATGTAACCAACCACATGACCCCTATTGGCCTCACTGCCTTATGTCCCAGTGTGGTACATCTATCCCTCGGATACTCCAACATTGAAGTTCTCATGTTCCATGAATAATACATACTTCATAAATATTCCAGTCTATATATATATATATATAGAGTGTGAAAGATTGCACCAAATTAGACATGCTTGACTTGAAATAGAGAGATATTTGTAAATAGAACAAATCCACGATAATTCATGGTTTTCATATTTTATCACAAAATAAGAATTTTTAGAACACATTACATAAACCACTCACCTCGATAATGAGAGCCCTTAAAATAAATTGACAAGACAACACATCTACCTATCTTCATGTACTATTACCCAAACCAAGCTCCAAGAGTTTCATCACCACTCTCTCTCATTCTCTCTAATTTCTCATGTTTTGAAACTATAAGGTTATGCTCCTATTTATAGTGTTTATAGGGATAGGATAAACTCCAACATTAAATGGATAAGAACATCCAAGTTTATCCAAAAGATAAATATCTTAAAAAGATAATATCGTCCAAGTTTATCAAAAAGATAAATATCTTCTTTTATTCGTTTAAAATACGGGTCTTCACAATATAAGATGCATTTCCCAAATCCTTCATTAAGAAGTTTTTTGATAACCATAGTTCCACAGAGGTCAACATGACTATGTCTTTTCCAAACATTAATATGTCATCTACATACAGTTCGAAGGAATACGACTGCGCTCCCACTGTTGTTCTTGTATACAAAAGGGTCATCTTCATTTTAGCTAAAACCATAACCTTTAACGGCTTCATCAAAACGAATGTTCCAACTCCTTGAAGCCTGCTTTAGTCCATAGATTGACCTTTGATGTTTGCATACTTTCTTCTCTTCATGTTTAGATATGAATCCTTTAGGTTGATCCATGTAGATTTCTTCCTGAAGGTGGACATTCAGAAAAGCCATTTTCACATCCATTTGCCATATCTCGTAGTTATAATATGCTACTATGGCGAGAAGTATGTGGATGGATTTTATCATTGCTATATAGGAGAGAAAGTTTCTTCATAGTCAATTCCCTATCTTTGTCTGTAGCCTTTAGCTACTAATCCAGCTTTATAGGTCTCCACTTTGCCATCTGAGCCCTTCTTCCTCTTGAAGACTCATTTGTTTCCTATTGGTGCAATACCTTCGGGAGGGTCAACCAGAGTCCAAACTTGGTTGACATACGTAGAATCCATCTCAGACTTCATGGCTTCCTGCCATTTCTTTCAGTCAATGTCCAACATTGGCTTCGTGTAGGTTTCGAGATCTTCCATATCATCTCCCATGACAAGAACATAGTGTGAGTGCAGATATCTATCAGGTACTTTACTAATCCGTCAAACCCAAGTAGAGGTTGGGTGAGTATGAGTAAAGGGACCAGATTGTCAACTAGATTAGACTCTACTTCAAGTTCATGAGGCTCTCCAGACTCTTCTTTGAGCTTAACCTTTTGCACACAGGGTGCCATCCAATGCAAAATAAATCTCAAGAAATCTTGCAGATCTTACAACAAACACATTTTGTTCATTTGGATGGTAGAAGTAGTATCCTAAAATTTTCTTTGGATATCCAATGAATCTACACATTTCCGATCTAGCGTCTAGCTTGTCAATATCATGCTTCTTGACATAAGCCGGACAACCCCATATCTTAAGATGATTAAGACTTGGCTTCCTCCCAAACAACATTTCATATGGTGTTTTGGGCACATATTTGGAAGGTACTCTGTTTAGCAGGTATGCCGCAGTTTGAAGTGCAATCCCTAAAACGATACTGTCCATCACTCGGACCATCTCCATGTATGGCAAGTCAATATAACTCATCATTGATTGGACCATGTCCATCAATATTCGGTTTCTCTTTTCGGAGACACCATTAAGTTGTGGAGTTTCAGGTGGAGTCCACTGAGATAAGATGCCATGTTTCTTGAGATATTCAAGAAACTCAATACTCAAGTATTCTCCTCATTGATCTGATCTTAGAATCTTGATACTCTTTCCTATTTGGTTTTCAACTTCATTCTTGAATTCTTTGAACTTTTCAAAGGCCTTGGACTTGTACTTTATTAGATATACATAGCCCAACTGAGAGTAATCATCAGTGAACGTAATAAAGTAAGAAAAGTCACCCCTTGATTTAGTGAACAATGGCACACATACATCAGTGTGGATTAATTCAAGAAACTTAGTGACTCTTTCCCCTTTTCCTGAAAAAGGGAAGTTTGACATTTTGCCTTGAAGACAGGATTCACAGGTGGGCATAGGGACTAAACCCAAAGATTCAAGGTATCCTTGTTTGACCATCCTTTGGATCCTATCTTGGCCAATGTATCCTAACTTTAGCTGCCAAACTTGAGTCGGATTAAGTTCTTCTCTGGGCTTCTTATGTCCTGGCATCTCAATCAAGCAGTTGCTATTTTCCACAATTTGAATTTGGTAGAGACCATCGATCATAGTACATTTACATATGATTCAATTGCCTTATTGTAAACAGCATTCCATTCTAATGTGACAGTGTAATCTTCATTCAGCAATGTTAAAATAGATACTAGGTTTTTTACGCAACTTGAAAGATAAAGACATTCTTTAAGTTCAAGTGTCTCCCCATGTAGTAGCTTAAGGTGGAAAGTGCCTACTGCTTTTGGGTACCATTACCGACACGTAGCACTATTTCCCCTTTTGACAACTTCCTATGATCTGGTAGACCTTACAATGTATTGCAAACGGGTCTGCTAGCTCCTGAATCCATTATCAAGGTGGAAGTTTCAACTGCCATTACTAACTCAAGGACAAAATTTCTCTCTTCATAAGTTTTGTTCCTTGTGCATGAAAGATGTACATTACATCTCTTCTTCCTTTTAGCATCCTTATGGGAGCTAATCCCTTTTGACATTATATGATTTATTTGAGGCTTACTTTTGTGTAATGTATTATGAATGGGGTTCTACAAAAGTATCTACAAACATAGCAGAAATAAAATTAGATTGTTTTGGTTAAGGCCATAGATTTAAGGTCTTTAAATTCTATGGTTCCTCCCACTATTTTAAACGATTTCCATAATCCCTCAAAAATGAAATATGAAAGACTTCTATAAGATGTCTCTTAGCGGGATGAGAGGCTCCCTATTATTTGGATCACCGCACCATAATAGGATCTAGGGATAACACGAATAATAAAGAGAGAGTCCTTCTACTCATTCACATCATGATGTGAGTTCCCATATAATTTGGCCTCTAGCAAATGTATACCCCTGAATATTATCGTGTGTCACCATTGTGTTAGTTAAGGATTAGCTCACCATTCTTGCAAAGTATAGTGATACAATCATGAACCTCATCATAATAGAATGTTGGTCCATGTTTGAGCCTATCCTTGCAACATTCAATGTATAAATGAATTTTTCCTAAGCAAGAACATCTTGCTGTCAGCCCCCCATATCTGAGGCAAAGCCTTCACAAGGGTCAAGCCTATTCGGAATTCGCCATGGTGGAAGGCCACGACTAAGCTTTCAAAAAGTCTTATTGTTTTTCTACTTAATTTAGTTAATTGAGGGTTTTAAGGTCTCATCATAAACATGTTTAATCCAATTAAACTACTTGGCCTAGGACAACTATTATTCTAAATCATATTAGTAGTTGTACGATACTCCAACTATTTGTTTTGCAAATCAAATCAATTTCATAAAAATCTTTTATTTGAGATTTGAGAATATGCACTACTACTAACGGAAAGCCTTTGCATTTCCTTAAGTTTAGATAAATAGTCATCTATAGGCTTATGGATGATTATGGACTTGAATTCGATCTAACCTCTAGCCAAGATGTCGGATCTAAGGCCTTTGGAAAGAGGTTGATTTTATTACATGTCTTAACTACTTAAAACATTCATGGTTGTTATTGGGCGTTGGACCCATGAATAATACAAGTAATCTTGACTTGATTATTCCTTCTTTGATCTTCCTTCTTCCCTATAACTACTTGAGAATAGAGAACTTGAGATAGAGAACTTAAAGCCCAATGGACTTTAAGGGAATTACATTTGAGATTAAGAGAGAGGAGAAGCATGCAAGCCCCTATTTAATTTACAAACCAATAAATCAAACTTGTTCCATTCATGAATAATCGGCCAATCAAATTGTGTCATGTATTTGTGTTCATAAGTCCATAATTGTCTCTTTGATTATTTGATCTCATTAGATAATGAAGTTAGAATCTAATTCTAAAATTTGTTATTGGATAATATGGGCTTAATTTCAATGAAACATTTATTTCAAACAAATAAACAATTTTCACAAAAGGATGAAAACACTTTGTCATTTAGTGATGGGGCAAAACCACATTTAATTAAAGTTTTGGGTAAAACTGTAATTTTTCAGCAATTGCATAAACAACCCCTAATTTACAAAAATTGCATGAGGATCCCTTAGGGTGGGGCGGGCCATGTAGGAGAGAGTGTGTGTGTATGTTGTGTTATGTGTGTTGAAATTTTGGAAAAAATGGTGCAATTTGGGTACCACAACGTGGTACCATCTTTTGTACTAAAAAAGCATCTTCATTTTCATTGGTTTCTTTTTAAAATTTTAGGCAACAAAGACTATGTACTATATGAAAATGTCATAAGATGTCATAAAATATTTTTGACTAACATTCAACATACAAATGTCAAGTATCAAATAAGATCAAAAAGCATGCTTGACAAGAGCTCCTATGAACATATCATGAACACCAAGAACATTTCAAGAACCTTTTTCAAATCTTTATCACTCTTCATAAATCACATAAAAATCCTAAATTCATGCAAAAATCATATCCATGCTTAGAATTTCAAGACTAACACAACCATGTAAACATTTCACACATGGACACACACAAGACCCAAAAAGGCCCTCTTTGCCGCCACCCCCATTGGTGTCATCTCTTGATTTTTCTTGATTTTCATGAAAAAGAAAATCTAACACATATATCACATAAGTTTGAAAACAAGTCCATATTAAAACCAATAACCAAAATAGAAGGTTCAAAGAGACTAGACCTTGGCTCTTGATACCACTTGTGTTGTCCTATATAAGCTAAGTGTTGGAGAAAACCTAACTAGGGTTTTTGATTTCCTACTTTGGTTGATGAGTGATCATCTTTGTATCTCATCTTCCATAAACCAAAAATTGGTCCAATCAAGAAGTGGACTAGCATCCATACTTCTTGATTGCCTTCTTTTCATCCCTAGGAGTATCTGGTGTGGTAAGGTAGAGAACTCCAATCTTGGAGCCTTAAGGTGAAGGAGTCAAAATCAAGAGAAATAAAAGGCCTTTCTAACAAAGGTATTCATTCTTGAGAAATCAAGAAAAGGTCATCAAGAGTAAAGATCTATTCCATTATTCCTTTTTATATTTGTGGTCAAAGAGACTAGGCTAAGATACTTGGTTTAAAATGAAAAAAGTTTAGCTCAACTAGTATAAAAAAAATGAATTTGCCATTTAGAATTTTTTTGTTGCATAGGTTGTCGCTAAAGTTTATTTCCTAAGCATTTGATGCATGTTTCCTTCAATGATGATGCGTGAAGATTTGGTTGTAACCAGAATAAGTGTCCATAAAGTTGAGAAGCTCATGGTCTGCTGTTGTGTCAATAACCTAGTCAATTAAAGGGAGATGGAAACTATCCTTACAACAAACACGATTGAGGTATAATCCACACACATGAGCTAACTACACTTGGGCTTGTGAACCATAACCACGTTTGCCAGCCATGAGGGATAATCTACTTCCTTAATGAAGCTGATGCTGTGATTCTTCTCGACTTCAATCTTCATGGCTTCGTATCTCTCGAGGTCATAAGCACATCGCTTTTGCTAAACAAAATGTATGTTTGGGTCAATACTCAATTTATGAGAGATAACCTTGGGAGAGATGCCAGGCATGTCATTATAGGACCAGACAAAAACTTCAGAGTTCTGACGGAGGAAAGCAATGAGGTCTCAGCGAAGATCAGGGAGAAGGGAAGTGCTGATTTTCACCTGCCGATCTAGGAAGTCGTCGTGTAGGCTAACAAGTTCAAGATCATCCACTGGTTTGACCTGAGGGGTCATTGATTCTTCTTTGGGATCTTCAGGTCGTTCGGTAATGGCATGCGGAAGAGGTAGAACCGCGACTACCGAAAGGGCTTCATGCCGTGGGGGCCAGCTGGTGGATTTGACTGCTGATTAGAGTCACAAATTACATCTTTTTAATATTATTTTGGAGACTTTATGATATAATTTTGGCTTAATAAATATAATTTCACTTCTTGTTAAATTTTATTCTCACCAACTGAATTTATGAATTTTCTATATTAATTTGGTGAACTTATTAGGTGAATTTATCTTCTGTAGGAAGTTGGAAAGCCAAAAGATGAAGACATGCATTTGTCCAAGTTCAAGCTAGGTGTGAAGAGAATTGCTGGTGGATTTTTATTGAAGAATTGATTGTGGGATTATTATGATTGTAAAAAGAAGTAAAGAGGGAGAAGAGAAGACAAAACCGTTGAAGCTAAAGAGCCTATTTCATGTCATTCATAGCCATTTAACACCCACCTACCTCACCGTTATTTCTTTTCCACTAACTCTCCACCATCAACACATGTTTAATCCAATTAACCCCTCACTTAAACCCTTCATTACCCACCACGAATGTATTAACTTCCCACTCGCCTCATTGACTACTATAAATCACCCATCAACTTATTTGGCAAGGGCACCCTTATGACAGATTTCTTTATACATTTAGTTAATGTTTTCCTTTGTAATGAATTGCTAGAACTCTAGCTAAGGCTAAAGGGAATGTTTTCTGAGTAAGTTTGTGAATTGTTCTTTAATCCAATATACGGTATGAATTGCTAAATTCTTTTATTTTTGGTTGTTCATATTTTCATATCCTTTTATTTTGATTGATGTTAAGTGCTATTATCTTTTCATGAGTTCAATTATATTTTTCTCATTGTTAAGAACTGACTTAGCATGCTTTTAAATTAAAAGAGTAGATATTAAGCAATTCCATTTTTTGAACAATCATTAATAAAAGATAACATTGAAAAATTAAATTGGTTTTAATTTCTTTATCTTCCTGTTAAAGTTTCTCAATGATGATTTTAATCGAGTTATAATTTGGATTAAAGAGCATGAAACATACTTTGTTTAAAGAATTGAACCTTGATGCCTTAGCATTTCCATTATTGATATTTCATTTTTAGACTCAATTTCCACTACAATCAAATCAAATTACTTTTCCATTTTGCTTGTCACTTTTATTGTGATACGTTTAATTATTTCTTTGTGTGCAGATATTTGCCTACCTGCTCCTTGAGGATACGATACTTGGACTTCCAAGATTATTACTACGTGTGAATACTTGCACTTGGGTAGATGCAACAAGTTTTTGACGCTGTTGCTGGGAAGCGGTGAAGCGAAAAGTAGCACAAGGAAATTCATTGTTAAGGTTTGCGGTTTTAGTTTCCAAAGCTAATTCGGTAAGGCTTATCAAACTCAATTTTTCATTTCTGTTTTTATTTTTGATGTTTTTTTGTTTGCTTTTGTCTTAGTTTTTTTTTTATCTATAAAAATTTTAAAATAAAATTTGTTTAGTTTTTTTTTATTTGTTGCTTCTTTATTTTGTTTATGAGATATCGTGATCGGTTTGGTAGATTTGCAAAGAAACCTCAATTTGACCAAATTTCATCACAAATGGCTGAGAATAATAGTAATAATAATGCATTGGAAGGCCCCTAAAATGATGAAGATAATCATAGTGTTCATAATGATGAGAATCCACTTGTTAGGACATTACATGATTATTTGCATCTTGCTCGTACAAGTGTGCCATCTTGCATCATTTTTCCGCTAAACGGTCAAACTTTTGATTTTTAACCGGGCATGATACAACTTTTACCAACTTTTCATGGAATGGAATCTAAAAATCCATATTCACATGTGCGTGAGTTTGAGGAAGTTTATGGAACTTTTCCAACACAAGGGTGTAGGCTTGATACAAGTTTTTCTTGTACAAAACCAAAGAGATGCAACCTACTTTTATTCAAAGCTTCCTATACCTAGTCAGATGGCCGCACACGAGTACCAAACCCACTTCAATTATAACTATCAACTTTTAGCTTAATTTGGACTCTTGTGAAGACCACAATTGGTTTTCAAACATGAATATTAGTTCAATATGGATTCTTATTGAAAAACGCCAACCAATCAATTTTTAATAGAAAAATAATATCTATTAAAACAAATGAATTAGACCAATCAAGTAAGAGAAGATTTCAACCTGCAAGTCATAATAGGAAAAGATAATATTTTAACTTAAATCAAAATAGAGTCCAACTAGAAAAGTAATATTAAGAGATAAAGTCTAATCCTATTAAAAATAAGATTAACATAAAAATACTTGATTGAAAAAAACTCAAAGTAGGAATCCTATAATGAATGCATGATTATGTCATGATTTACCTGAAATCAAGTTTCTCATATCGGTCAAGTCATGCCTCGGATGTATGGGGTTGAATGAGTTGTGCCAAAACGTCCAGTAATAATTCTTCACACACTAATTTTCAACCTATGCTAGAGTCTAGGAAATGACAACACTATTTTCATACTAACATACTTAAACTTTGGGATGTAGGTATCATATATCCAATTTCTGATAGCAAATGGGTAAGTCCTACACAGGTTGTTCCTAAAAAATCAGGAGTCGCAGTAGTTGAAAATGATAATGGAGAAATGGTACCAACTAGGGTCACTACTGGATGGAGAATGTGTATTGATTATCATAAATTGAACTCAGTCACAAGAAAGGATCATTTTCCTTTACCATTTCTTGACCAAATTTTGGAAAGAGTTGCAGGGCATATGTATTATTGTTTTTTAGATGGTTATTCAGGATATTATGAAATTGAAATTTCATTGGAAGATCAAGAAAAAACAACTTTTACTTGCCCATTTGGAACTTTCGCTTTTAGAAAAATGCCTTTTGGTCTTTGCAATGCACCAGCTACATTCCAACGTTGCATGATAAGCATATTTAGTGACATGGTAGAAAAATATTTAGAAGTTTTCATGGATGATATTACTGTGTTTGGTGATTCAGTTTCTAATTGTTTATCTAACTTGGAGAATGTTTTTATCAGGTGTAAAGAGAAAATTTTGGTGCTTAACTGGGAGAAATGCCAATTCATGGTCACATCTGGCATAGTACTTGGACACATTGTTTCTCACAAAGAAATTGAAGTGGATAAGTCAAAAATTGATTTAATTGCTAATTTGCCTATTCCTAAAAGTATTAAAGATATTAGATCTTTTTTAGGACATGCAGGTTTCTACAAGAGATTCATACAAAATTTTAGTGCAATTGCAAGGCCATTGAATAAACTCTTAGAGAAAGATGCTAAATTTGATTGGACTTATGCATGTCAAGAAGCATTTGAGAATTTATTAAAATGCTAACATCAACTCCTGTAATGCAGACTCCAGATTGGTCCATGCCATTTGAAATAATGTGTGATGCTAGTGATGGTGTAATTGGGGCAGTGCTAGGCCAAAGAAAAGACAAGAAGCCTGTTGTTATTTGCTATGCAATCAGAACTTTGAATAGTGCACAGAAAAATTACACTACAACTGAAAAAGAATTGCTTGCTGTAGTTTTTGCATTAGAAAAGTTTAGGTCATATATTTTGGGCTCACAAATTGTTGTTTTTACAGATCATTCGGCCTTGAAGTATTTATTGACAAAGAAGAAAGCCAAATCACGATTGATTAGAGGATTTTGCTTCTCCAAGAATTTGATCTTACAAGCAAGGATAAGAAAGGAGTGGAGAATGTTGTTGCAGACCATCTTTCTAGGATATCTTTTGAGGAGCCTTCTGAATATTTGCCTATAAAAGATTCATTTCCTGATGAACAATTGTTTGGTGTTTCTAAATTACCATGGTTTGCTAACCTTATGAATTTTCTTGCTACAAGTCTTATCCCACCTCATTGGACCTCACAAGATAAAAAGAAATTTATAGTTGAGGTGAGAAAATTCTTTTGGGATGACCCATATCTCTTCAAATATTGTCTTGACCAGGTAATCCATAGATGTGTTCCTGATGATGAAATATTTAGTGTCATATCTTTTTGTCATTCTGAGGCTTGTGGAGGTCACTTTTCTTCCAAAAAGACTTCGGCAAAAATTCTTCAGTGTGGTTTTTATTGGCCTAGACTTTTCAAAGATGTGTATGAATTTTGCAAGACTTGTCCAAGTTGTCAAAAGTTGGAAAAAATTACTCGACGTAATATGATGCCTCTTAACCCAATTTTAATTATTGAAATTTTTGACTGATGGGGCATTGATTTTATAGGTCCTTTTCCTCCATCTTTTGGTTACTTATATATCCTTATTGCTGTGGATTATGTTTCAAAATGGATTGAGACCATACCATGTCAGAAGAATGATCATAAAATTGTTTTGAAATTTTTGAAAGAAAATGTATTGTCCATGTTTGGTACTCCTAGAGCGATCATCAGTGATGGAGGATCACATTTTTACAACCGACCATTTGAAGCTTTGATGAAAAAATATGGGATAACCCATAAGATTTCCACTCCATACCATCCACAGACAAATGGCCAAGCAGAACTTGCAAACAGGAAAATCAAGCAAATTTTGGAAAAGACGGTGAATCCAACCCGGAAGGATTGGTCATTGAGACTAACTGATGCTTTGTGGGCATATCGTACTGCATACAAATCACCTCTTGGTATGTCCCCATATAGGCTAGTTTATGGTAAACCTTGTCATTTACCTGTCGAATTAGAACATAAAGCATATTGGGCTATCAAATTGTTTAACTTTAGTCTTGGAGATGCAGGTACCTTGAGAAAACTCCAATTGAATGAACTTGAGGAAGTCAGGAATGTTGCATATGAGAACTCACGAATTTACAAAGTTTTTCATGATAAAAATATTTTGAGGAAAAATTTTGAGCCTTCTCAACTTGTTCTTTTGTATAATTCTAGACTTCATTTGTTTCCTGGAAAATTAAGAACTAAATGGACACGGCCTTTCATTGTTAAAAGAGTTTTCCCATATGGGACTGTGAAGTTGAGGATCCCAAGAATGGAAATATTTTTAAGGTTAATGGCCAACGACTTAAACCTTACTTGGGGAGATGTGTTCCAGAAGATGAGACAGTTTCTTTGAACGAACCTGTTTACCAGGATTGATTGGACTTCCCTTAGTCCATCTGTTGTATATAATTAGTTTAGAAATTTTTGTTCACTTGAGAAAAAAAAAAATTTTCATTTATGTTTTTTGTTTTTTTTTTTGTTTTTACACTAACATGTTGCAGGCTTTCACTTTGGATGTCAATTTTCAGGTAATGCTACCCTCTTCTTTTTATTATGCTTATATGTTTACACATTGAGGACAATGTCAATCTTTGGTTAGGGGTGGAGAAGAAGTGTTCATTGTATTATTTTCTTGTTGCAACATGTTAGTTTTCCTTTTGTTTTTGTTTTTGTATTTTGTTTTTGTTTTGTTTTTGCATTTTTGTTGTTGTTTATTTTGTTTATTTTTGTCATTTATTTTGAAAAAAAAATGAAAAGTGTGAAGAAAAAAAATGTTTATGAGGTTAGTGTACTGTGTTGTTTGTTTTTCATAGTCTTGTCTATGACAAAATTACATTGCATTTAGATTTATTTGATATTCATGAATGATTTTAAGATTGAGAACATATGAACTATATGATAATTATCCCACTTTTGTGTCTTTTCATTTATTTCTAGTTAGTGGATGATTCATGAGTTATACTCTAACAATTTACATAAGCACACTAACACTTTTTGTGGGGTATAAAGTTAAAAACTAATTGTGCTTAATCTTTTTTCTTTTGTAAACTTGAACGACCTTGCTTTTGACTCATCTTGGTTAAAAAATAAAAATAATAAAAATAAAAATCATGAAATAATAGTGTTCTATTCAAGCTTCTACTTAGTAACCGGGCCTCTTGCCTAATCAACAATGAGTGTTCGCGTCAAACAGTGAAGTTCTGGGTGTGAATAATTTTATGTGACTAGTTTAGTTTCATAGTCTTTTTAACTCGAGTTAGTAAGCTCTTAGGGGTGTCTCTACACCTAGTGCCTTAAAGCCTTTTTGGTTTAGGAGTCACTAGCCTAACATTTGCTATATGGGTTAATTAGAAAGCTTAATGGAGCTAAGCATTGCACAGCCCACATAAAGAAAAAAATAGTTTATTAAAATAAAAACCTTGGTTTGTTTCTTGCAAGGGAGTTTGACAACTCTTGAGATCAAAAGGTTGGTGTGATTGGAATTTAGCTAATGCCACTCAAGTGTGTTGGTTCACTTTACACCAAAGGAAACATGTGAAAAGTTTACTAGCTAATTATAAATGATTTGGACTTCGAGGTGGGATTAACTTGAAATGTTAAATAAATGTTCTCTCTTTTAACGTTGTTCATGAATTGAAAATTTAGACTTTGTGCTTTGTCCTTTTTGTTGGCGACAGATGTTGAAATTATTTTCCAAATTTTATTTTATTTCATGTTTCTAAATAATTGTGCTAGCCTCATACTTGATGTTTGTGGGTATCATCCCTGGAAACCCTCACGAGACTACAACTCGTCCTTTAGGGGTAACCTAAGGGTTTAAAGGCATGTTGCATACGCTAAATGCAATCGTATCTCGCGAAAGTGGCTTAGCTGTTTTAGTTTATTTATTTATTTTATTTTGTCATTTTTACTTAAATTTGAGTTTCTGTTAGTCGCTTGAATTGCTAGGGACTAGCAATAAGCTGGTTGGGGGTTGTGATGAGAGTCTCAAATTACATCTTTTTAATATTATTTTGGAGACTTTATGCTATAATTTTGGCTTAATAAATATAATTTCACTTGTTGTTACATTTTATTCTCACCAACTGAATTTATGAATTTTCTATATTAATTTGGTGAACTTATTAGGTGAATTTATCTTCTGTAGGAAGTTGGAAAGCCAAAAGATGAAGACATACATTTGTCCAAGTTCAAGCTTATTGAAGAATTGATTGTGGAATTATTGTGATTGTAAATAGAAGTAAAGAGGGAGAAGAGAAGACAAAACCGTTGAAGCTAAAGAGCCCATTTCATGTCATTCATAGCCATTTAACGCCCACCTACCTCACCGTTATTTCTTTTCCACTAACTCTCCACCATCAACACATGTTTAATCCAATTAATTCCTCACTTAAACCCTTCATTACCCACCACGAATATATTAACTTCCCACTCACCTCATTGACTACTATAAATCATCCATCAACTTATTTGGCAAGGGCACCCCTACGATAGATTTCTTTATACATTTAGTTTATGTTTTCCTTTGTAATGAGTTGCTAGAACTCTAGCTAAGGCTAAATGGAATGTTTTTTGAGTAAGTTTGTGAATTGTTTTTTAATCCAATATACGGTATAAATTGCTAAATTCTTTTATTTTTGGTTGTTCAATATTTTCATATCCTTTTATTTTGATTGATGTTAAGTGCTATTATCTTTTCATGAGTTCAATTATATTTTTCTCATTGTTAAGAACTGACTTAGCATGCTTTTAAATTAAAAGAGTAGATATTAAGCAATTCCATTTTTTGAACAATCATTAATAAAAGATAACATTGAAAAATTAAATTGGTTTTAATTTCTTTATCTTCCGGTTAAAGTTTCTCAATGATGATTTTAATCGAGTTATAATTTGGATTAAAGAGCATGAAACATACTTTGTTTAAAGAATTGAACCTTGATGCCTTAGCATTTCCATTATTGATATTTCATTTTTAGACTCAATTACCACAACAATCAAATCAAATTATTTTTCCATTTTGCTTGTCACTTTTATTGTGATACGTTTAATTATTTCTTTGTGTGCAGATATTTGCCTACCTGCTCCTTGAGGATACGATACTTGGACTTCCAAGATTATTACTACGTGTGACTACTTGCAGTTGGGTAGACGCAACAACTGCCAAGCGTAACAACTCCAAGTACCAAGTTGGTCACATCGCACAGTACCCGTGCCATGAAGGGTTGGGAACTTCAGTATCAACATATGAGTAGAAATGAATACCTTCATTTGGGCCAATGTTAGGCGTCCTAGGATAACATTGTATGCCATAGGGCAGTCGACGATTAGAAATGGGGTGGTGAGCATAGCCTTCTAGTGAAAGGACTTGCCTTGAATTCTCCATTGGAATCTGTGACGAACTTTCTCCCTATTCAACACCAGGCACGTGTCGGCCCAAATTACAAAATATCATTCTTCCCTAATTCCAAAACAACTTTAGGGTTTGACTTCTACTGTAAATTGGGCAGAGCCTCCCTTGAAAATGGCTCTTAACCCAAAAATCTACCTGCACAACAAATGCACTATATTCCCAAGCGTTCAGCAATCATAAGGTATAAACCACACACCAAATTCAATCGGGCCTCCACCCCCAAAAACAATAAAGATAAATTAATAAATTCAGCCTAACATAATTGAACATAACAAACAAATCCTAAACTTGCGGATGCACCTAGGTTAGCCTAAGTTGCCTACGCACCCTTACTGAGGAATTAAGCAACACGTAATTCTTTCTACCATAAATAACAATTAAGATAATACAAAAACGTTCAAAGTGAAACCAACAATAAAATTCTAGAATTATTCTTTACTTAATTTCAACAAGCTATAAACTGAATGTCATACCATGTAATTACGTACCTAACTGTTCAATTAGTTTATCATTGTACATCCAAACATATATGTAACCAAACCTTCTACGTGAAAGCCATACATGCGACCGTCCACATAGTGCATATGTCCTGCAATCACCCACTAAGGGGTATATGGGAAATATCATTAAATCCAAAGGCAACTGGGGAAGGAGAAACTAGCCAACCACCTATGTAGACAAGTCGGGCAGGTGGTTGGGGATCCTGGCCAACCTTGTGCAGATAATATGAGCAAGGTGGCGAAGAATATCTTGTTAATTGTATAAAACATATCGATACTGCACTGTTCTCCACATAGGAATACCCCAAACATAATCAGTAAATTCCATAGATAATCCGCCAATTCTAAATACTCCACATGCGGAACGGTCCACTCCACATGTGTGACACATCCTAGCAGAACTCAGGGACAAATGGTCAACCCGAGAATGCAATCCTAGTAGAACTTTAGGAGATATACTCAACATGAGAACGCAAATCCCAGCAGAACTCAGGGAGATATTTTCAACTTGAGAACACAAATCCTAGCACCAAATGGTTCGGGCGTCCTCGATACTCGTGGGGCAATGTCATATTCGCGTAGACTTTTCCGAAGGCAATTGAGTTGTCCAAAGACACTTTTATTTCCTGAAGGCAACTGGGATGTCTGAAAACATCAATATTTCCAAAGGCATCCATGATGTCTGAAGACATCAATATTCCTGTAGGTAACTGGGATGTCTGAAGACATCAATATTCTTGAAGGCAACCGGGATGTCCGAAGACATAAATATTTTCGAAGGCAACCAAGATGTCCAAGGGCATCAATATTTCCAAAGGCAACAATATTTCCGAGGCAACACAATCCAATTTCAAACTATTTAACACATAAAAATAAACATAGATATATCATGCTTGGAATGTAAAAGCGATTGAACAATAATTCACAAATATTTAATAAAACTCTAATATATTAATACTATTTTAAAATCAAACAACCAAACCACACACACCTCCTAACCAATCGGTCCGGGCCTAACCTCGGAACAAACTATATACTTGCTACTATTGTATATTCTCTTTCTGGTTGTTGTAATGAATCTACAAGTAGCCATGAAACAATGAACTAATATTAGCTATTCATATTTACGGGTCTACTTTTTCTTGAAAATTGTTAAATCAATTCCGGAAGAAATCCATGTAGTCCTTTCAAATCTTATAAATACTATGATAGAAATCTTTAAAATCCATAAGCAAAAAATCTTAATTATAGAAATTCATAAATAAAATCCTATAAGTTATTATATTATACTTAAATCCACTAAACTCTTTTATGTCTTATAAAATCTTAATTGAATATGCATCTTGTACTTTTCTTCCCATTCTTGTTCGGTCTATTTCCTGATGATGTGCAGGTACAGTGCGTTTTGACTGACTTTCTCACCTCTGAAAAAATGGAAGAGGCAGCCAAAGGTAAGGGAACAGTGACGTCACTCTCCTCCTTGTTCCCTGTCGAAGACGCACAGAAAGCAGCGAAGCGCCTACAGGACTCGATCGCCGAGAGGCAACCGATGCTGGACCAGCTCGGAGGCTTCGTCGCCGACAACGCCAGCCTCATCAACCTCGTCCGCCGCCTCCCCGACCACCTCCACCACGATATTATGGTAAACCCTCCACATCCAAATCCAAACCCCTCAACTATTTTTTCAGTTCGTATTTTTATTTTGAAAGAAAACCCTAAATTAAATGCTTAGCTTGTAGGTTCCGTTTGGGAAGGCAGCGTTCTTCCCTGGGCGTTTGGTGCACACCAATGAATTTCTGGTAAAACTACTATTTTTCCTTTTTATTTTTTGTTTTTTGTTTTTATTTTTATAATTTGTTTTGAGCTTCTGAGCAGCTGCCAAACAGAGCAGTGATCTGTGATTTTTGCTGCAGGTTCTGCTGGGAGAAGGTTACTATGCAGAAAGGACATCGAGGCAAACATTGGAGATTTTGAAGAGAAGAGGAATGGCATTGGACTCCCAAGTGGATTCTCTCAATGCCATGCTTGATGATCTTAAACTTGAGGCTTCCTTTCTTGATGCTACGGCCTCTGAAGCCGCGGTAATAGCGTAAATTCAACTAATTTTTTATTCATACAATGCACAATGAGGTTAAGTTTAGTTTAGTTTATTGTATAAGGTCGTTTACGTTTCAGTTGGGTTTCTATTAGAATCCTAATATACTGAAATACTCATGCTTATTGTTGTGTATGAACCCTCTGCCTTAGCATTTTCATCCTGAAGTAACTAAAACTAGTCATCAATCTTGGTATGAAAGTTTTCCACAAACAGTAAAAAGCTGCTTCCTTAAAAATCATCTTATTTATTTTACATCAATGTATATGAAATCGAGAGTTTTAAAATTTTGTACAACAGGAGGGCCTTGTAGAGATTAGGGAAGATTATGCGGAGGAAACTTCTTCTGAAAAAGAATCTGAGCCAGGCAAGTTTTTTCTTATTTATTTTCCCCTCAACAAGGATTTATTGGAAAATTTGTAATCTCAGTGTTATTCATTCCTGTTTACCTTTTGTGTAAAGCTGCTTATACTTTACATCGGCGGGATGGTTGCATAGCCTCATGTTATTCATTTTGCTTCCTTAAGTAGTATCATTGAGTATGAGAGTTAACAGATAATTTAATAAATAAATAAATAAATTTTGCTTCATTCGTAAAACTTACAATATTGGATTTATATACTTTCCATCAGTTTGGACATTAAAAAACCTCAACAGTTGCATCATATATTTATTTATTTTTCTGAAATATAAGAAATGGTAACTATGTTGCTTTGAATGCACCGTTTAAGCAGATTACCTCTTTGCAATTAGTTCAGTTACATTGTTTGGAATATTATATCAGAGGCCTTTCTGGTTAAAAAGAAATAGCCTGTCCAGGTATATGTTTAATGATGCATAAGGTGAGCTCATAGAAGGAAAAAAATACAGAGAGAAAAGCTAGCTTTTCTTCAATCTTTAGCCAGCATGTTAATTGTTTGAATTTCTTGATTCAAAGAATTGAATAATTTGAGATGAACTTTTGATCTAAATAGCAAATGAAATTTGCAAATTGATCCTTGCACATCAGAAGCTTTTGTTAGTTTGTGGGCATCAATTGGGGCTATCGGGTTTGAGAAGATTGACTTCTTGTCCATATTTTATTGTATTTCATTTTTCTATAATTAAAAAAAGCTTATCTTTTGTATCCAAAAAAGGGCTTTCTAGTTTGTGGTATGTAGGCACATGATTGGGATAATGGTGTATCTTTTTATAGGCCTAACATCAAAGATTGACTTTCATGACTATCAGCCAGTTAAGAACAAAGCAGTATAATTCCTTCTGAAGATGTATTGTTAAGAAAGTGTTATGGGAGTATTACTACTTACTTTGATAGTGAAGAATAAAGGAGATTCTGTAGATTTTGTACCTGAATCCTTTCTTAAGCATTAGTACTCAGATTTCTCTTTAAGTGCAATAGCTCCTGGCTCACCTTCAAATGGGCTACTGGTTATTTTAAAATTCTAGGATGTTATTCATGTCTACTTGATATGGTTGATGTTCTGGAGTTCATAGAAGGTTTATTATGGGTTTCTTGGTGCTGTTGATTTTCTTTCTACTTAGTTTTTGCATGCATTTTCATACATGTGATTTTGTACTTACATTCTTGGTATGTAAGGAGCTATGCAGATAATTAACTGGTTAAGAAACTGTGAGCGATGCCTTGTCACCTCCATATATCAGTGATTCTGGTTGCAAGTTAATGATTGATCTGAACCTTTGTTGCTCAGTGCCCATGATTTGTGCTTTTCTCCCTTTATATCCCGGGTCAAATAAATAATTAAGATAAATTTTGTTCCAGGTCCACGTAAGCAAGCTTCTTCTAGTTCTTCTGGAACGGACTTTACAAAAGTTGCAGATGAAGATGAAGAATTTGCTCGTATAGCGTCCAGGATGGATGAACTGGAGAAAGAAGAACTTGAAGCTGAAAATGAGGCAGTAAGCCTAGAGCAAACTAAAGATGAATTTGCAGCAGAAAGTTATGATGAGAGCGATGAAGATGAGCAAGTTGAAGCTGATTTGCACCAGTATTCAGATCATAAATCTCTTCATCAGAATGTCAAATTTTCTGAGGTAATCTCTTAGGATTTTAGGATTTGTCTGGATATGTTGAAGAAATGACAACAGTACATGAATCTGTAGCGAATTATTATTGTTCTAAGCTAATAAATGATTAATTACTTGGTTTCAACACTGATCAAATAGAAAGCAATGTCAAGAAAACCTCCAGAACTAACAGAGGATGGAATTGCTGCCAACAAAGAAAGTTTTACTGATCAGCTAAGCGTAAGTTATGGCATTTTCATGTTCTCTTTCTTGGTCTTACTGTTTGGTTGGTCTAGGTCATGATAATCAGTATGTAAATTTTAGAGGACAAGTACGGATGTTTCCCCTTTTGTTCAAGAAGGCCAGTGGGTCCGAGTATATTTTAACAGGACCAAGCTCTTACTTATATAAAAGTTTTCCCATAAAGGTTGACCTATATATTTTTGAATTATTTCAACATTTTTCTACCTATAAACTATATATATATATTTTTAACTTGACCTTATTTTACAAATTTTAATGCTAAAAATCAAATAAATAATTAAATGGGCTATATGAGTAGATACATCCGGATTAGGTAATTCCAATTGTCATTGAATGAATATGAAATTGAAATGTTATCAAATAAAACATTAATTAGTAAGAAAGTTTCACTAGTTATGTAAATGAGTTGCCTAACTTGTCTTAGATTAGATGTTATTGAGAAAAGAGTATGTTAATGTCTCAATTGCTTATATACTTTTAGTTGTTATTGAATTTGGTGTTTTGAATTTTTTTTTAATTAAATCTTATTTGGCTCTTGGAAATGCTGGCCATATAGTTTGATGAAAATAGGTTGCTGGTCCTGTAGCATGTTTTGGTTTTTTGTGGAAAAGTAGGATTTATTGGTTTCTTTCCATTTAATTAAAATGTTGATTTTTATTTTTGGGTTAAATCTGGAAATGCAGTGTTTAGGCCTGACAGTGCAACCTATAGCCAAAGGTTAGCTAATGTCTCTCTCTCTCTCTCTCTCTCTCTCTCTGTAGGACACACACGTGCGCTTATGAGTTCACTAACTGTTAATGAGGGAGTATTATGTACAGGATTGCAATAACCCTAGTAAAATCTTCTTTTTTTTTTGGATAATGCCTTGCACCTAGGAGAATATGCCTGTTCTTTCCTCTTTTTCTCTCTCCTCCAATATGCTATTGAAGCTTATTGCATAGAACGTGCCTGTTTTGTCATGTTTTGATGGGACAAGCTGCTAATTGTTTTGAGCACATAGATATTATGATATCCAACTTATATATTTTTTAGATTCTGCTATGAGGAGATATATGATGTTTTACAGATTGGTGCGGATGCCACATTCACTAATTACTCTGTTGTCATATCCAATTTTAATCATTACTTAATTCTACTTGATTTCTTTCTGATTAGTACAAGATAGAAGTTCGCATGGAAATATATTAGCGAGTGATGTTAAAAGTTCTTCTGGGAAAGCTTTGGTGGCTCCTCAAGTTCACAATGCTCAAGCTGTGGACTTACCAAGAAGTCAGGTAGAGAGCACTTATTTTTGAGCCTCTCTAGTACAGAGAATTCCAAATCTAACTATGAGCAATGAGCATATTGAGCACTGATTTATCTATTTGCCTACAGCTCCACACACATAAATGGACACTCAGTACATGCGACAAATCCTTTTTATGATGACCCCCTTTGGTTTTACAGGAGGTCCCTCTTCAAAGTTCAAAACCAGAATTTGATGGTCAGAAAGTATGCTTCCATACAATAATACTAAAGCAATTGGGTTAATTATTATTTGAGTTACTATATTGACCATTGATTGTGTGTAGGCTTTTACAGGTTCCATTATTGAACGCACTCACAATCTACGGACAACTTCAAGGGAACAAACTACAACTACATCACAGGTAGATTTGAGTTTACTTTGTACATGATAAAATGTTGGTTTTAGTGGCCTCTATGGCTAACAACTGGTAATGACAAATTGGGCTGTTGCAGTCTTCTGGTTCTCAACCGCCAAAACCAGTTTCAAGATTCAAGATGCAGAGAAAATAGTTAGCTGTACTGTTGAGATATGAGATGAGGGAGTGCTGACACCACAAGGGTCGTTTTGGAATCTGATGACAGTGTCCAGCACGACAACTTTAATCTGCCTGCCTTGGTTCCAACTGTGGTGCAAATTCCAAGTTAAATAGTTCATTTTGGAGCAAAGCAAACTGGGAAAAAGAAAAATAATTGTGCCCTACTTTTTGTAGAATACCGAAAGTTTTGCTTGACTTGTCGTATCGGGTAACCTTATTTGAGTGTCCAATGTCAAAATTTATCGTACGTTTGTCTTTCTAAATAATGTATGTTAATCAGCTTTCCTGCCCCATCATTCTAATCTGTCTTGACAATTATATGTCATGAGAATATTTGGAAGCACTGGCTAAGTACCATGTGGGTTTTATTTAGCCTATGCTTTTGTCTTCGATACCTAATTTGATGTATTTGAGACTTGTCCTCTTCGATACATTACAGTAGTTAATTGCAGTAAGAAGAGCTATGATTCAGTTGTTAACAATAAGCCTACAGCAATCTCAGAGCAAAATGCTTCAATATGCAAACAAGAATAGAACATAAAGGTATTTTCAAGTAGCGAACTCGGTTTATTTGAGAATCTGTACAGACGAAAAGCCTCTGGTCCCTTTCCAGTGATAGCCACTGTAGAAGTAGTGGCATATAAAAATGAATTAGAAAGCATCTGGTCTATGGACATACAAAATTGTACAATGAGCACAGCTGTTTTAGTTTTGTACAACTTTGAAGATAATGCTTCAACCATCACGTATCTTCTCCTTTCGCTTCTTCAAGTCCCGAAGCAGAGTCTCCCTCTCCATAGGAGTGGCAGATAATACCCACTTGCTCAACTCAAGCTCTCCCAAACCCATGAACTTAGAAAGGAGAGGCTATACTGAATCCTTTTCTGATCCTTGCATGAAGGAAAATTCTCCTTTCCAATTATACCTTCTAGTCTCTTTCTCTGGGCAACACGAAGGCATGCACAAAAAGAAAGTTTTCAAACATAATTATAAGGGTGAACTCTAAAATCAACTAAGTACACCCTATGATCTAAGTACACTTGGGCTTGAGTGGGCTCCAGCCAGATTCTGTTTTTTTTTTTTTTTGGGAGGCTCAGTGGTATAAGTCAAATCTAGGTAAAGTAAATAATAGCTTAGCCCTCTATTTAAAATAAGCCTATCTCTCTATGTAGCCCACTCTTGAAGCATATAGGAAATAGTAAACATGCAATCCATAACCTATATAAATCTGATTAGAAGTAGACATAAAAAAATTTATTCTAGCCACCCAAAACGCAATATTTGAACCTTGAGAGACTAGAAGAAATAGCTATCACTCTCTAAAAAATTGTACCAACCTATCTTCGGTGGGTTCTTCAATCTTGGTAAGTTTTTCTATATTTTTTTATTTATATATATATTCAATTTCCAATTTTAATTGTTGTTGTTAAGTTTTTATGATTCAGGGTTTGGGTGAAAACTTTTGGGGATTGTTGATATATGTTTTATTTTTGCAACTTGAATTATTAATTAGCATATATGATTTTTGGTGTTTAGTATGTCTTGTTAGGATATGATGTCACATGATGATAATAGACCGGCAAAGAGAAGAAAAAAATATTTATTCATTCTTCAACAAAATTGGTAATGATAATAAGGATATACCTTTTGCATCTAATGTTGACACTTTAATTCTTGAGGAACTTACTCAACTCAAGTAGTTTAACAATGTGTTTGATTTGGTATTTATTTATAGGATTAACTACACTTTAGTCTATGGAGGTTTAGTGTCAGTATCGAAATGGGCCACAAGGTTTCATTTTAATCAATTTCTTGCATAACATTTCGAAATATTACCAATTTACACCCGCCGTTACATTGACCGTCAAAGTCAGACGTTAAATGTTGACGTGGCAGTTGTGGGACCCACCTCATAACGAAAGAGACGAGACGAAGGGCAATTTCGGAAAGAAAAAAAAAACAAATGTTCACCTTCTCTCTCCAACGCACGCGTTCCAAGGCGTGCTTCAATTACTAGGCTTGGAAAAATCAAAGAAACTCAGTTTCTGATTTTGTTCGTGTACTGGACAGATATAGAGGAGAGGGTTTGAGGGTTTGTTCGTGTTTTGGAGAGCAAATATTTGAAATAAACTGCAAAAATCAAACTGAAACAGAGGTTCCCGAAAGATTTGAAGAATACGAGTTGGGGACTTCGTCCGAAAGGATATGGAGAACCTTTCTACGATACGTATGGCATACTGTTCTAAGGTTCTTGGCAGATGATGTTTTCGAGTGAAACTTTCAAATATAGTCAGTTTCGAGTTTGGTGTCGAGTGAAAGTTTGGCTTTTATAATGGATTGTGAGTTTCGAGTTAGGTGTCTGTATCACTGTGTCTATTTAATTAGTAGATGGAATGGTGTGAATGGTAGGTGGTATGCGTAAGTAAACGTTGGCTTTTGTATGTGGTCCTACAACCACTGGGAATCTTACCTTTTGTGTATGTGTGTACTGACATAGAAAGTTTGTATTTGTATATGTGTGTTTGTATTTGTATTTGTATTTGTATGTGTATTTGTAAACAGGCTTACATATATATATTTTTTTTGGTGGTAAAATTCATGTGTGGCTTTCGACCTGTAGGGGATGAGGCATGATTTTCTATTCAAATGTACCACAATTTTGAAATAAGAGGTAACTATTATGTGAATGGGTCTGTTGATTGGTTCGATTATTGTGATAAGGATAGAATGTCAATGACTGAGATAGATGCCATGGTATTCCAGGTGATAATTTTGATTGTGGTCTAGTTAAGCTGAGTGAGGATATAGATGTCTTAGACATGCTAGTATTTGTGCCAAACACTAGGTTGATAAATATATACCTAGAACATATCTTGGCATGCAGTCAAAAGCAGTTTTACAGTCAAGTGGCTTCAAACATAATTATAAATTTGGATGATGAATTTGGGACCAACACTAGGGTAGTGATTGAAGAGCTTCATGACAATTGTGGTGCCATTGTTCCAGTGGGTAGGGAAGTATCCTAGGTGCAAAAGGTGAAAAAAAAAAACAAGTGTTGTAATAGAAGAGTTGAATGAAGAAGGGTTGAATCAAGAAGCAGGTGGACAAGGCAAAGAGTTGAATGAAGAGGGGTTGACTGAAGAAGTAGGTGGACAAGGCAAAGAGTTGAATGAAGAAGGGTTGAATTAAGTAGGGTTGACTGAAGATGGGTTGACTGATAAAGCTTCTAAGCAAGGCAAAGAAATTGCCACTGTGAATAATGAGGCGAATTCTGACAAGGGCCAAGAAAATCCAAATCAGGATTGTTCTAATAAAGGCAAAGGCAAGGATAAGGACATGTCACATAGCTGAAGTGTGCTTTTGGTAAAAAAAAGATGCGGCAGTTTAAGGAGGACAATGACTATTCACCATAAAGACAAAGTTGTGGAAGGAAGGGTTGATGACGTTAGGACCGAGTTGAAAAGGCATTCCATGATGTTGAGAAGTGGAAGAAGATTGGCAAATGCTGCAGACTTTGAAGATGAAGATGATGATGCTTCTGATAGTGAGGACTCAGATTATATGATTCCCAAAAACTTTAGTGAAGATGAAGATGAAGATGATGTTTTTTTTGATGAATGGGTGGATGACCAAACTAAATGGACAGGGGTTAAAGAAACTGGGAATGAGGCTGCTCCTGATTGGCCTATATATGTTGAATTGGATGATGAAGATTTTGAATGCAAGGATTATGCCAAGTATAATTCTGAAGAGGAAGTTGATAAGAATTGGCCAGAGTTCAATGCTACAACTGACATGGCAGATCCAAAGTTTGAGATTGGCATGTTGTTTACTGATTGTAAGGTGTTTAGGGCAGCTGTCAGAGAATACTCCATCTTGCAGAATAAGGATGTAGTGTTTATTAGGAATGAGGCTTTGAAGCTGAAGGTAGTTTATGGGGACCCAGATTGTGGGTGGATGATATATACTTCAAAAATGCAACATGAGAACACCTTGCAAGTGAAGACATATGTAGGTGAGCACACATGTACACAGCTATGGGAGAACCCTACTATGAAGTCAACATGGATAAGCAAGAAATATGTTGACACTTTGAAGTCCAATCCCCAGTGGCCAATCAGGTCATTCAAGTAGACTGTTGAGAAGGATTATAATACAAGGGAGTCAAGACAACAAGTGTATATGGCAAAAGATAAGGCACTAAAGCTGATTGAGGGCAGTTTCAATGAACAATATTCAAGAATTTGGGATTAGTGTGAGGAATTAAGGAAGAGTAACCCATGAACCACAGCAATGGTTATGTGTGATTTCCAACAACAGTTGGGGCAACCAAAGTTTCAAAGGTTGTATGTTTGTTTAGGAGCTGCTAAGGAAGGCTTCAAAGCTGGGTGCAGGCCTATTATAGGTTTAGATGGGTGCTTTTTGAAGAGTGTTTATGCAGGGCAACTATTAATTGATGTGGGTATAGATGCCAACAATGAAACCTGGGTAATTGCTTATGCAGTTGTGGAATCAGAGTGCAAGGATTCTTGGATTTGGTTTATGGAGCTATTGGTTAAGGATTGTCAAATTGTTAATCAATTTGGCTTCAACTTTATATCCGACAAACAAAAAGGTTTACTGCCTACTTTTGAGCAAGTGGTCCCTAATTGTGACCACAGGTTCTGTGCAAAGCACCTGTTTTCCAACTATAGGATATTGTTCAAAGCAAAAAGCCTCAGAGACAAGTTTTAGGAAGCATCATATGCAACCACTGCCCCCCCACTTTACAAGGGCCATGGAAGACCTAAAAAAACTGTCCAAAGATGCATATGAATGGCTAACCACTCCAGATAAACCTCTAAGGGGTCCAAGTCACACTTCAACACTCATTTGAAGTGCGACATGTTGTTGAATAATCTATGCGAGTCTTTCAATGCTACCATATTGGAATGTAGGGATAGACCAATTCTGTCAATGTTTGAGTATATTAGATGTAAGCTGATGAGGAGAACACAGGGAAGAAGGGACAAAATGCTGAAATGGAACAGGCCTATGTGCCCAAGAATATTTAAGAAGGTGGAGGGAAATAAAGCCAAGGCAGGTGCTTGTGTGGCAATGTGGTCAGGTGGAGGTAAATTCCAAGTGTCAGTTGGTGGCCATGCACAATATTTGTGGACTTGGAATTGAGGACTTGTTCTTGTAGAGCTTGGGATTTGCAGGGATGGCCTTGTGTTCATGCTATTGCAGCCATGCACAATATATTGTGGACTTGGAATTGAGGACTTGTTCTTGTAGAGCTTGGGATTTGCAGGGATGGCCTTGTGTTCATGCTGGACTTGGAATTGAGGACTTGTTCTTGTAGAGCTTGGGATTTGCAGGGATGGCCTTGTGTTCATGCTATTGCAGCCATGCACAATATATTATGGACTTGGAATTGAGGACTTGTTCTTGTAGAGCTTGGGATTTGCAGGGATGGCCTTGTGTTCATGCTATTGCAGCCATAAATTGTTATTAAAAAAATGTGGTTTTTCCCTTTTTATAAAATTCTTATTCAGAACCTTTAGATATAAATAATATATAAAATAAATATTAAACGGTAAAGTAAAATAAAGAGACAAGTAAACAAATAAATAAAACAAGTTAAGATTAAGAAAGCAAGCCTGGTATAGTGAAAGCACATCAAAGACGCTGTTCTAAAGCCTTTGTAGCCTCCCTACGTGCAGGTAATGACGGTCTACAAGACTCCAAGATACGACCCTAATACGCAGGCTTAAGATCCGCTAGCCACAGAACCGTTGTCCAAAAATAATATAGAAAGTATGGAATATGTGAAAGTATGAGAATAGAGAAATCTGATTGTAGTATTTTTGAAATGTGAAGGAGGAGTGGCCTTTTATAGGCATCTAAAACTCGTAACCTCCAAACACATTTAACCATAAAAGTTGGTGGCAATGAATAGAAAATAAAAACTGAAAATTAAACAATTTGTAACTCCTATAATAAATAAAAGAAACCAGCCAAAAATTAAAACAGAAAATAAAACGTTTTAAAATTTAAAATCCTTTCAAATAATAACAATCCCCCACAAAGGGTTTTAAAATTTTAAAATTGTAAAATATAAAGAAAATATACATATGGGCAACATAATACTATGCAATAGGTGTAGGTGCCTTCCGGGCTTGAACCTTCACTTAGTGATGATAGTTTCCATTTAAGGAACCTGAGTGTACACAGTATTGAACTCGGCACCTTTGACCAAACTTCAACATATCCCACACACAGTATTGGTTGAGGCTTGGAAGCGGGGTAGCGCTATTTATGGCCATGCGCTAATCTTGATTCTCATGAGAGTTGCTAGAGAATAGCCCAATTCTCACAGTCGCGGCCTCACGACGTCTCTCACTTAGGTGAGTTCTCCAAGAGTACATGTGACCTGCACCCTGCGGGAGATTGCCCGCCTCGAAACTCATTCAGGGATAACTCCCTTCCTAACGTCACATTATATAGCACTGATGTCATAGGGATGAGCATGAGGACATCTCTGGGATGCCTCCACATGATATAAACAGTGCTCAAAGAGTCATGCAGTATGGATTGTTTCTACCCATTGAACTTCCTTCATGGGATCGCCAATCACAGAAGTTGGGTTACCTCCCTAGGTGACTCCCTTATGGGCTTAAGCCCATCCCCCTCTACATTTCTAGGACTCTGCTCCTAGAAAGACCTTTAGTCAATTGGTCAGCAATGTTGTTCTCCAACTTCACATACTCCAAAGACACAATGTTCTTACTTAATAGACTCTTCATAGATTTATATCTCACATGTATGTGTCTGTTCATTTTCCTATTTGTGTGAGATTGTTTCACCAAGTCTATTGTAGCCTTGCAGTCACAATGAATAGATAAAGCAAGCAATGGTTTCTCCACCAGAGGCATATCCATCAATAAACTCTTAATCCATTCAGCCTCAGTGAAAGTAGTATCCAAAGCTATGAGTTCAGACTCCATAGTACTTCTAGAAATAATTGTTTGCTTCTTCGAACCCCATGAAATTGCAGCTCCACCTAATAAGAAAATGTAACCACTAGTAGACTTCACTTCTTCATTGTCAGTTATCCAATTTGCATCACTATATCCCTCTACTACATTTGGAAATCCTTTATAGCACAGTGAATAATCTATTGTTCCTCTTAGGTACTTGAAAACTCTTTCCAAAGCATTCCAATGTTCCTTGCTTGGGTTATGTGTATACCTACTTAACCTTCCAACAACATAAGCAATGTCTGGTCTAGTCTTATTTGCAATATACAACAAAGAACCTATCATCTGGGAGTACTTCAGCTGAGAAAACTGTTCACCTTGCTTTTTCTTTAAATGAACGTTGGGATCATAAGGTGTTGGTGTGGGCTTACACTCAAAGTAATTGAACTTCTTCAACATCTTCTCAATAGTACTAGATTGACTTAGAGAGATTCCTTGTGTTGTCTTCTCAATTTTCATTCCTAAGATTACATGTGCTTCTCCCATATCTTTCATGTCAAAATTCCTAGATAAGTATGACTTCACATCATTCACAATCTCTAAATTTGTCCCAAAGATCAAAATGTCGTCAACATATAGGCACAAGATTACGTGTTCTCCATTATTCTCTTTATAGTAAACGCATTTATCATGACCATTAAACTTAAAATCATAATCTAGAATCACCTTGTCAAATTTCTCATGCCATTGCTTAGGAGCTTGCTTTAGGCCATATAAAGATTTAACCAACTTGCACACCTTGTGTTCTTGACCCTTAACTATGAATCCTTCGGGTTGCTCCATATAGATCTCTTCATCTAAGTCTCCATTTAGAAATGCCGTCTTCACATCCATTTGATGAATCACTAAATTATGCACAGATGCTAAAGCTATCAAGGTCCTTATGGTGGTAATCCTAGAAACAGGTGAGTAAGTATCAAATTAATCTATCCTTTTCTTTTGTGTAAAACCCTTAGCTACCAATCTTGCTTTGTACTTATCAATACTTCCATCAGGTTTCAACTTTTTCCTAAACACCCACTTGCACCCTATCGCTTTATTTCCGGCAGGCAAATTCGTTAACATCCATGTGTTATTTTGAATTATAGATTGAAACTCATTATTTATAGCCTCTTTCCAGAATAGTGCATCCACAGACATAACGGCTTCCTTATAAGTTGTGGGATCTCCTTCTACTAGAAAGGTATAGAAATCATCTCCAAGGTTCTTCTCAACTCTCGCTCTTTTGCTTCTTCTAAGTTCTTGAGATTCTAAATTTTCGATCGTAGTTGAGCTAGAAGGCTTTTCACTTATTTGTACTTCCTTAGAAATTCTTGTCTTGTACGGGAAAATATCTTCAAAGAATGTAGCATCTCTTGCTTCCATAATTGTGTTGTTTGCAACTTCCTTTACTTTAGAGTTAATCACCAGGAATCTATTGGCACTACTATTTTTCGCATAATCGAGGAAAACTGCGTCTATAGTCTTAGGACCTATTTTCTTTCTCTTTGGATAGGGTATGAGCCTCAACCACTGTGAATGCAAATACTGACTTTTTTTGATAAATTGGTCTTGTATAACTTAAGTACTGACTTTTTTTTATGGATGAAATCACATTCATATAAGCCTCAACCACTGTGAATGCAAATACATCCACTGAAACCGCCATTTTTGGAATGAATTTGAATGGACATAAGGCGAGTAACAAAGCCTCTACCGTTTGAGGGACGCCGTGTGATCATACAACTACTCCACGTGGGCCTTAATTTGCGCATTCGAAGACTGACAGAATAGAGCGATCACTTCGACTATCAACACCAGCTCCAGTAATATAGGCAGGAGGAACATATGAGGAAGTCTGGGCACAATTTTTTGGAGAAGACATTCTCAAGTTTTGAGCTAGAATAGGAGGAATCAAACTGAAAGAAAGCAGGGTTTGATCGAAAAAAGGGTAAAAACTCTGAGAAAATCTGAGAAAAATCAAGGTCTGAAAGAGTTAGGTTTTGGAGTGAACAGAAGCTGAGGATTTAAATTTCTTAAAAAAGGCTCGAGGTCATGGGAAGAAGAAGACAAAACGCCACCTGATAATGACTAGCTAGTAACAAGCTAGTAATTGACCATTTTCCCACGAAGTCTAGTTCGTAGTAGGCAGACGTGGCAGACATGGGCAAACGGAAGAAAATGGGGTGCACAAATTAATGGCCAAGTCATTAAGTCTGGAACCGTTCCAGAACGATTCAGACTTAGGGGGCATTGTTTGGGCCTAACTTGACACACCCAGTCCAAAATCAAAAAGTCCATGTCAATTTTGGATAGCCACCAGCATTCTCCTTATGATTGGGCCAAAAATCTACACCCCCAACCCAGCACTGGAGGCCCAGAACAACAAAGCAACCTCAGGACCCAAGCAGTTTGGACTTTTTATTTAAATTGGAATCGAAAGCCCGAAATCAAGATAGCCCAGCCCAAGATCTGTCAGCCATAATAAAATTGGTCTTTGGAAACAAAGAAAAGAAATTAGTCCAAGCCCAAGTCAGATTGTTTACCAAAAAGGCCCAAAATTGAAGAAACCTAAATTAGTTTTATCAAAACTGCCAGCTCTCTGCCCAAGACGTAAAAAAGGGTCAAAATACCACTTTGGGCAAAATTGACACACTCAGCCTTGAATAAAGTCAACAATTTCAACTAGTCACAAGAGAAGTTGATAGGGAATTAATGAAGGCAGATCATTACAGGAAGATTTCTCTGAAACTCTGCAGCTAAAAGATCAGAATCCTTTTCTATATAATTCTGCATTAGAGCAGGTGATCTTTCTAAGAGATAAGAAAACTACGATCTCAAAAGATATGTGGGAAGCAAGGAAGTTGTTCAAACAAGAAAAGCAAACTGACCATCACATCAGATTGTGCTCTTTCTCTTTACCAAGAACAAGCATAGAACAAAGAAGAGTTGGTCTTTCTTTCAGAAAAGCAAGGAAAAGACCTCCACGAACTGACTACTGATGGTTCTTCTCTGCCAGAACAGATAACTTCCCTTTTTCTTTGCATTTAAAATAAAAAATCTTGTTTTTGGAAAATTTGCCGCCCATTATTAAAAGATTAGAAGCCCCACTCAAGCATTTTTTATAAATATGAGAGGAGGTGAACAGAACAAGGGACAGCCAAAAAATCAATCAAAAACAAAAACTCAAAATGATCACTTGATCTCAAAAGCCTTCAAAACACTGAACCAACCAACAGGTCATTGAGCCACAAGAAACAAGTCAGATATAATCCAGGATCTCTAATTTCAGTTCAGTTTCAGAGAAATAATCATTCAAAGCGAGATTTCTCTTGTTACAAATTTGGTTCAGCATAAGCCAAATTAAGCAGAGTTCGGGTTTTACAAATATGAAAACCTCAACAAATTTATGGAGAGCCTTGATCAAGCAGAATAGGTACCACGGTGCAGTTCCAGCTCAGTAATCATCAAATCCAGCCACTTCTGCAGCTTACAGACTGAAGAGGTTCCAATTCTATGCGTTCAAAAAGCCTTCTAGGGCTTGAAATAGATTAAAGTTCTGCCAAACTCGAATGTTGGTATCGATTTATGGCTGAAACTTGACAGTTGAAGGTGTTAACAGTCCAATCCAGCACAGGTATACCCAGTCCAGCCAGGATCAGAAGCATCTATCCAGGCAGAAATTGAAGCCCAAAAGCTCTTTTTGTCTTTTTAGAGTTGTTCTTCCTTTTTTAAGCTTTGTAAAAGGCAATTCTGCCTAAAAACAGTTCATTTTCTTATCATTTATTCTGGCCAGAACTACCAGTTTTGTACTATGAAAAATTGTGAAGTCCTCACCAGTCTGTAGCAAAGAAAAGAACTTAGGAGATATTCCTCGATCAAATTCACAATCGCTTTTTTAGAAGTTAAATAACTTGGGGTGCAAGTTATCTATTTTTAAGAAGTCTGCTAGGGTTTTTATTGCTAGCAGTGGCACGCTTGCACACAAAAGAAAGTTAACTTGTTGACCAATCAATGGTTTTCAAGACAATGGGGAACTTTAGCCTACCGTCACAGAAATAAATATACAACGGGTGAACATCTGTTAAAATGGCTGTTAAAGAATCTATTAAGTGATGACGTGACATTTTAATATACGTACCTGCATACATCCATAAAACATTCACCCACTTCCCGCATGCAAGGTCTCCACTCCAACCACCGTCAAAAGAAATTCTAAAGTGGCTCAGGCTTCGTTATACATATTTAATTCAAACCTCAAATAGGCTTTAGGCCCACCAAAGAAAAAAGAATTCTAGACCTCATTAGCTAACCACTTCGAGTTTCAGAATCAGTAACCATTACCAGATTCAATGATACATTTAGATGCAATTCAACCACAACACACACAGTTTCTTCCTTAGAGCTATATAGGAAAACCTAGGTTGCCTCATGACGCCGTTCTCCTCAAATCGACTGTTCGTGGGCCTAATTCTGAGGTCGAAGCCCCGATTTGCCGTTGCAGGCGCGTCGTTCCAGCTCCTTTTCAATTGCTTCCGCCATCTGTCCTACGTCACCCCGAGGAGCTTGTCTCCAATTAACTAGGCACTGGAAAGGAACGAAAATGAAAAAGGAGCGGGACCGACGCACTCCTGAAATTATTGGGGGTTTTTTTTGTGTGTTCAATTATCGTTAGGTACGCCACCATATGGCATGGCTCAAACGTGGCTTATATACTTTTAGGCGTTACAAGCTAACGGATGCTATCATACCAACTCACATGCACCGGATCCTATAAGAACTTCAAAGTTAAGCGAGTTTGGGCGAGAGTAGTACTAGGATGGGTAACCTTCTGGGAAGTCCTCGTGTTGCATCCCTTCTTTTTGTCTTTTTTTGACGTTTCAATTGTCGTGGGCGTTTGCTTTCCATTGTCTTATTCATCTGGCTGTCTTTGTTTTTCCACAACCCCATGACGCAGCGTGACAATCAGGGGTAAAGTACGCTTAAATACTCCCAGAAAGCCAACAAATAAATTAAAATAGGAAAATGACAAAGTTTCCCCAAACTGAATTTCGCCCTAGCAAACGGTGTCGGATGCCCGAAAAAGCCCGTCAGTCATGGCAGCGCGATGAGATTTACTCGTGACGCCGTTCTCTTCAAATCGACTATTTGTGGGCCTAATTCTGAGGTCGGAGCCCGGATATGCGGTTTACCCGATTAGCCGTTGCACGCGCGTCGCTCCACCTCCTCTTCAATTGCTTCCGTCATCTGTCCGACGTCACCCCGAGGAGCTCGTCTCCAATTAACTGGGTTCTGGAAAGGAGCGGGACCGATGCACTGCCGGAATTATTGGGGGTTTTTTCGTGTTCAATTGTCGTTAGGTAGGCCACATGGCATGGCTCAAACGTGGCTTATATACGTTTAGGCGTTATACGTTAACGGATGCGATCATACCAACTCACATGCACCGGATCCCATCAGAACTCCAAAGTTAAGCGAGTTTGGGCGAGAGTAGTACTAGGATGGGTGACCTCCTGGGAAGTCCTCGTGTTGCATCCCTTCTTTTTGTCTTTTTTTGACGTTTCAATTGTCGTGGGCGTTTGCTTTTCGTCGGCTTATTCATCTGGCTGTCTTTGTTTTTTCACAACCCCGTGACGCATCGTGACAATCGGGGGTAAAGTACGCTTAAATACTCTCAGAAAGCCAACAAATGAATTAAAATAGGAAACTGACAAAGTTTCCCCAAACTGAATTTCGCTCTAGCAAACGGTGTCGGATGCCCGAAAAAGCCCGTCAGTCATGGCAGTGCGATGAGTTTTACTCGTGACGTCGTTCTCTTCAAATCGACTGTTTGTGGGCCTAATTCTGAGCTCGGAGCCCGGATATGCGGTTTACCCATATTGCCGTTGCACGCGCGTCGCTGCAGCTCCTCTTCAATTGCTTCCGCCATCTGTCTGACGTCACCCCGAGGAGCTCGTCTCCAATTAACTGGGTGCCGGAAAGGAGCGGGACCGACGCACTGCCGAAATTATCGGGGGTTTTTTCACGTTCAATTGTCGTTAGGTAGGCCATATGGCATGGCTCAAACGTGACTTATATACTTTTAGGCGTTATAAGCTAACGGATGCGGTCATTCCAACTCACATGCACCGGATCCCATCAGAACTCCGAAGTTAAGCGAGTTTGGGCGAGAGTAGTACTACGATGGGTGACCTCCTGGGAAGTCCTCGTGTTGCATCCCTTCTTTTTGTCTTTTTGACGTTTCAATTGTCGTGGGCGTTTGCTTTCCGTCGTCTTATTCATCTGGCTGTCTTTGTTTTTCCACGACCCCGTGACGCAGCGTGGCAATCGGGGGTAAAGTACGCTTAAATACTCCTAGAAAGCCTACAAAGGAATCAAAATACGAAAATGACAAAGTTTCCCGAAACTGAATTTCGCCCCAGCAAACGGTGTCGGATGCCCGAAAAAGCCCGTCAGTCATGGCAGCGCCATGAGTTTTACTCGTGACGCCGTTCTCTTCAAATCGACTGCTCGTGGGCCTGATTCTGAGGTCGGAGCCCAGATATGCGGTTCACCCGATACGCGCGTCGCTCCAGCTGCTCTTCAACTGCTTCCGACGTCACCTCGAGGAGCCCGTCTCCAATCAACTGGGTGTCGGAAAGGAGCGGGACCGACGCACTGCCGGAATTATCGGGGGTTTTTTCGCGTTCAATTGTCGTTAGGCAGGCCATTTGGCGTGGCTTATATACTTTTAGGCGTTGTAAGCTAACGGATGCGATCATACCAACTCACATGCACCGGATCCCATCAGAACTCCGAAGTTAAGCGAGTTTGGGCTAGAGTAGTACTAGGATGGGTGACCTCCTGGGAAGTCCTCGTGTTGCATCCCCTCTTTTTGTCTTTTTGACGTTTCAATTGTCGTGGGCGTTTGCTTTCCGTCGTCTTATTCATCTGGCTGTCTTTGTTTTTCCACGACCCCGTGACGCAGCGTGGCAATCGAGAGTAAAGTACGCTTAAATACTCCTAGAAAGCCCACAAAGGAATCAAAATACGAAAATGACAAAGTTTCCCAAAACTGAATTTCGCCCTAGCAAACGGTGTCGGATGCCCGAAAAAGCCCGTCAGTCACGGCACCGCGAAGAGTTTTACTAGTGACGCCGTTCTCTTCAAATCGACTGCTCGTGGGCCTGATTCTGAGGTCGGAGCCCAGATATGCGGTTTACCCATACGCGCGTCGCTCCAGCTGCTCTTCAACTGCTTCCGACGTCACCCCGAGGAGCCCGTCTCCAATTAACTGGGTGCCGGAAAGGAGCGGGACCGACGCACTGTCGGAATTATCGGAGTTTTTTTCGCGTTCAATTGTCGTTAGGTAAGCCATATGGCATGGCTCAAACGTGGCTTATATACTTTTAGGCGTTGTGAGCTAACGGATGCGATCATACCAACTCACATGCACCGGATCCCCTCAGAACCCCGAAGTTAAGCGAGTTTGGGCGAGAGTAGTACTAGGATGGGTGACCTCCTGGGAAGTCCTCGTGTTGCATCCCCTCTTTTTGTCTTTTTGACGTTTCAATTGTCGTGGGCGTTTGCTTTCCGTCGTCTTATTCATCTGGCTGTCTTTGTTTTTCCACGACCCCGTGACGCAGCGTGGCAATCGGGGATAAAGTACGCTTAAATACTCCCAGAAAGCCCACAACGGAATCAAAATACGAAAGTGACAAAGTTTCCCGAAACTGAATTTCGCCCCAGCAAACGGTGTCGGATGCCCGAAAAAGCCCGTCAGTCATGGCAGCGCAATGAGTTTTACTAGTGACGCCGTTCTCTTCAAATCGACTGCTCGTGGGCCTGATTCTGAGGTCGGAGCCCAGATATGCGGTTCACCCGATACGCGCGTCGCTCCAGCTGCTCTTCAACTGCTTCCGACGTCACCCCGAGGAGCCCGTCTCCAATCAACTGGGTGCCGGAAAGGAGCGGGACCGACGCACTGCCGGAATTATCGGGGGTTTTTTCGCGTTCAATTGTCGTTAGGTAGGCCATTTGGCGTGGCTTATATACTTTTAGGCGTTGTAAGCTAACGGATGCGATCATACCAACTCACATGCACCGGATCCCATCAGAACTCCGAAGTTAAGCGAGTTTGGGCGAGAGTAGTACTAGGATGGGTGACCTCCTGGGAAGTCCTCGTGTTGCGTCCCCTCTTTTTGTCTTTTTGACGTTTCAATTGTCGTGGGCGTTTGCTTTCCGTCGTCTTATTTCATCTGGCTGTCTTTGTTTTTCCACGACCCCGTGACGCAGCGTGGCAATCGGGGGATAAAGTACGCTTAAATACTTCCGAGAAAGCCCACAACGGATGCAAAATACGAGAGTGACAAAGTTTCCCGAACTGAATTTCGCCCCAGCAAACGGTGCCGGATGCCCGAAAAAGCCCGTCAGTCATAGCAGCGCAATGAGTTTTACTCGTGACGCCGTTCTCTTCGAATCGACTGCTCGTGGGCCTGATTCTGAGGTCGGAGCCCAGATATGCGGTTTACCCGATACGCGCGTCGCTCCAGCTGCTCTTCAACTGCTTCCGACGTCACCCCGAGGAGCCCGTCTCCAATCAACTGGGTGCCGGAAAGGAGCGGGACCGACGCACTGCCGGAATTATCGGGGGGTTTTTTCGCGTTCAATTGTCGTTAGGTAGGCCATTTGGCGTGGGTTATATACTTTTAGGCGTTGTAAGCTAACGGATGCGATCATACCAACTCACATGCACCGGATCCCATCAGAACTCCGAAGTTAAGCGAGTTTGGGCGAGAGTAGTACTAGGATGGGTGACCTCCTGGGAAGTCCTCGTGTTGCATCCCCTCTTTTTGTCTTTTTGACGTTTCAATTGTCGTGGGCGTTTGCTTTCCGTCGTCTCATTCATCTGGCTGTCTTTGTTTTTCCACGACCCCGTGACGCAGCGTGGCAGTCGGGGATAAAGTACGCTTAAATACTCCCAGAAAGCCCACAACGGAATCAAAATACGAAAGTGACAAAGTTTCCCGGAACTGAATTTCGCCCCAGCAAACGGTGTCGGATGCCCGAAAAAGCCCGTCAGTCATGGCAGCGCGATGAGTTTTACTCGTGACGCCGTTCTCTTCGAATCGACTGCTCGTGGGCCTGATTCTGAGGTCGGAGCCCAGATATGCGGTTTACCCGATACGCGCGTCGCTCCAGCTGCTCTTCAACTGCTTCCGACGTCACCCCGAGGAGCCCGTCTCCAATCAACTGGGTGCCGGAAAGGAGCGGGACCGACGCACTGCCGGAATTATCGGGGGGTTTTTTCGCGTTCAATTGTCGTTAGGTAGGCCATTTGGCGTGGCTTATATACTTTTAGGCGTTGTAAGCTAACGGATGCGATCATACCAACTCACATGCACCGGATCCCATCAGAACTCCGAAGTTAAGCGAGTTTGGGCGAGAGTAGTACTAGGATGGGTGACCTCCTGGGAAGTCCTCGTGTTGCATCCCCTCTTTTTGTCTTTTTGACGTTTCAATTGTCGTGGGCGTTTGCTTTCCGTCGTCTTATTCATCTGGCTGTCTTTGTTTTTCCACGACCCCGTGACGCAGCGTGGCAATCGGGGATAAAGTACGCTTAAATACTCCCAGAAAGCCCACAACGGAATCAAAATACGAAAGTGACAAAGTTTCCCGAAACTGAATTTCGCCCCAGCAAACGGTGTCGGATGCCCGAAAAAGCCCGTCAGTCATGGCAGCGCGATGAGTTTTACTCGTGACGCCGTTCTCTTCGAATCGACTGCTCGTGGGCCTGATTCTGAGGTCGGAGCCCAGATATGCGGTTTACCCGATACGCGCGTCGCTCCAGCTGCTCTTCAACTGCTTCCGACGTCACCCCGACGAGCCCGTCTCCAATCAACTGGGTGCCGGAAAGGAGCGGGACCGACGCACTGCCGGAATTATCGGGGGTTTTTTCGTGTTCAATTGTCGTTAGGTAGGCCATTTGGCGTGGCTTATATACTTTTAGGCGTTGTAAGCTAACGGATGCGATCATACCAACTCACATGCACCGGATCCCATCAGAACTCCGAAGTTAAGCGAGTTTGGGCGAGAGTAGTACTAGGATGGGTGACCTCCTGGGAAGTCCTCGTGTTGCGTCCCCTCTTTTTGTCTTTTTGACGTTTCAATTGTCGTGGGCGTTTGCTTTCCGTCGTCTTATTCATCTGGCTGTCTTTGTTTTTCCACGACCCCGTGACGCAGCGTGGCAATCGGGGATAAAGTACGCTTAAATACTCCCAGAAAGCCCACAACGGAATCAAAATACGAAAGTGACAAAGTTTCCCGAAACTGAATTTCGCCCCAGCAAACGGTGTCGGATGCCCGAAAAAGCCCGTCAGCTTAAATACTCCCAGAAAGCCCACAACGGAATCAAAATACGAAAGTGACAAAGTTTCCCGAAACTGAATTTCGCCCTAGCAAACGGTGTCGGATGCCCGAAAAAGCCCGTCAGCTTAAATACTCCCAGAAAGCCCACAACGGAATCAAAATACGAAAGTGACAAAGTTTCCCGAAACTGAATTTCGCCCTAGCAAACGGTGTCGGATGCCCGAAAAAGCCCGTCAGCTTAAATACTCCCAGAAAGCCCACAACGGAATCAAAATACGAAAGTGACAAAGTTTCCCGAAACTGAATTTCGCCCTAGCAAACGGTGTCGGATGCCCGAAAAAGCCCGTCAGTCATGGCAACGCAATGAGTTTTACTCGTGACGCCGTTCTCTTCAAATCGACTGCTCGTGGGCCTGATTCTGAGGTCGGAGCCCAGATATTCGGTTTACCCGATACGCGCGTCGCTCCAGCTGCTCTTCAACTGCTTCCGACGTCACCCCGAGGAGCCCGTCTCCAATCAACTGGGTGCCGGAAAGGAGCGGGACCGACGCACTGCCGGAATTATCGGGGGTTTTTTCGCGTTCAATTGTCGTTAGGTAGGCCATTTGGCGTGGCTTATATACTTTTAGGCGTTGTAAGCTAGCGGATGCGATCATACCAACTCACATGCACCGGATCCCATCAGAACTCCGAAGTTAAGCGAGTTTGGGCGAGAGTAGTACTAGGATGGGTGACCTCCTGGGAAGTCCTCGTGTTGCATCCCCTCTTTTTGTCTTTTTGACGTTTCAATTGTCGTGGGCGTTTGCTTTCTGTCGTCTTATTCATCTGGCTGTCTTTGTTTTTCCACGACCCCGTGACGCAGCGTGGCAATTGGGGATAAAGTACGCTTAAATACTCCCAGAAAGCCCACAACGGAATCAAAATACGAGAGTGACAAAGTTTCCCGAAACTGAATTTCGCCCTAGCAAACGGTGTCGGATGCCCGAAAAAGCCCGTCAGCTTAAATACTCCCAGAAAGCCCACAACGGAATCAAAATACGAAAGTGACAAAGTTTCCCGAAACTGAATTTCGTCCTAGCAAACGGTGTCGGATTCCCGAAAAAACCCGTCAGTCATGGCAGCGCGATGAGTTTTACTCGTGACGCCGTTCTCTTCAAATCGACTGCTCGTGGGCCTGATTCTGAGGTCGGAGCCCAGAGACGCGGTTTACCCGATACGCGCGTCGCTCCAGCTGCTCTTCAACTGCTTCCGACGTCACCCCGAGGAGCCCGTCTCCAATCAACTGGGTGCCGGAAAGGAGCGGGACCGACGCACTGCCGGAATTATCGGGGGTTTTTTCGCGTTCAATTGTCGTTAGGTAGGCCATTTGGCGTGGCTTATATACTTTTAGGCGTTGTAAGCTAACGGATGCGATCATACCAACTCACATGCACCGGATCCCATCAGAACTCCGAAGTTAAGCGAGTTTGGGCGAGAGTAGTACTAGGATGGGTGACCTCCTGGGAAGTCCTCGTGTTGCATCCCCTCTTTTTTTCCTTTTTCGGTTTGGTTTGGTTTAGTTCGGTCAGTTTGATCGGTTTATCGATTTTTATGCTCACCCCTAGCCACAACCACCTCCATTGCCGAAGGTAAATTCTCTCGTCTGTGCATTGTAGGGTTTTTATTTTTATTTTTATTTTGCTTTGAAATTTATACCTATATCAGAATGATATATGCTATGGGAGCTATGGGAAGTGTTTTCTGTTAAATCAGAAGTATGCGGTGATGAGGCTATTTGTGGACTAGAGTTTGTGATCTGGGTTCTTCTCCCAAAAGTTTGATTACAAACCCTTGGCTGTCTGAGCACTCTTAATCTGTTTTCTGTTATCTTCCAATCTGTAGTTTTGCAAAACCCATAAAAATTTTCTCAAATTTATTGGCTTTTTTTTTGCTGAGCACTCTTGAATTGTATCTCTCTTTAACTTCTGCAGAATTAAGTTATTTATTATAACTGAAGTGCCCTGAAAAATTAGTCTCTTGAGCATGTTTGTTGATTTAGCCAATCTTGAAAACAGAAGGTTTGAATGTCACCAAAATGCTAATAAGAGTGCCACTTACTAAATGATTTTGCGTTGTTTGGTGTTTGAGATTGTGATGCACTATGACCATAAAAAAAGTAAAGAAGATTGTGCTGCACAACATATATGCCATTTTAATTCAAAATACAAGAGTGGTTAATTTTTACTTAAAAGATGAATTAGCATGTGGGAATAATAGAATTGATTTTGGAATATGGGACCTTCTTCAATAATTCTAGAGGCGCCAACTAGTTTTCTAGAGACGCCAACTCGTGTCGAAATGTTTTTAAATCCTAAATAAGGTAGCAAGATTTCATTCGTTTGTACTTGGACTCACTGTGAATCGCCATGTTTAGAAAAATGAAGAAGAGTCATTAATAAATAAATTTTCCTTAATAGGTTTTTAAGGATATGGATGAAGAACTGGCTGGCCAGACTTATATAAGAATAGTATACATAATAGAGAAGAAGTGGGTTTAGCTTCGCCAAAGTCCAAATCTGAATTGTTAATTCTATAACGGTAAGCATTTTTTTACCACAAAACCAATGCTGTGTTGTGTATTGCAAGTGGGTTTTCCTGCTGCTTTCTTGAAAGGGCTATTTGTTTTTCTGGGCAGCCAAACAGAAGATTTTCTAAGGACATTCTGGTTTTGAATATTGATGATTTTGCTTGTACATGGTTTATGCTGTTAGCAAAATGAAATACATTGTTTGGTTGCTAAGAAAAGTCAGATGAATAGAAAAATCAATGCTAGTGTTGTGAGTCATGTATCTCTTATGGTCTTGGACAAATTTGATTTAGTTGGGAACCTTTTCTTCATTTGTTTGACCAAAACAGTTATGGAAGATTCGTCCTTTTGTCTTTGCATATCTCTTTTTATTTATTTATTTTTCTAGCTTATATGATTGTTTAGTTGCATTTTAGAAATTGAATTGAATATGAATCTTTGATTATTTCTTTTCCTTTTTGTATTGCAGGTTTGAGTCTTTGAGATGTCTGAAAGTTCGGATCAAGTGGATTGTTGCAATGGTAAGTTTGAATTTTGTCTTCATTAAGGGATAAAATTTCTGAGTTTCTGTTAAAAAAATTTCCTTTGAATGTGCTTTAAATTTGATTGTTCTGTTTTCTGTTTTATTCTTCTAGTATCTTACTTTATTTTCCATTCTATTTTGTTAAAATAGCAAATCGGCCGAAAAATACTCATCTCTTGCGCGAGCACCATGAGAAGGCACTCTCGGAGGAGGACAAAGCCTTAACAGAGTTTGATGCTCAGTGCAAAGATATTAAGAAAGAGCTTGAGCCGAGTGAAGCTCCAAAGAAAGAACTCAGCAAAGAGCTGGAGCAGAGTGGAGATCAAAAGAAAAAGCTTAAGAAAAAGACACAACTTCAAAAGCAGTTGCCACAAATGGTATTCTTAATGCCCTCAACTTCCAATAAATTAACTGGGGTTTTATTTGCATTAAACAAAAAGATTTACAGCTTTCAGGGATTTCCTTGTTGGTGCATTTTTATTTCAGTTCGAATATTAGCTGGATTTCAATTCAATGCATTGCCATTGGTATTAGAACCTTCTCTTTAACTTTCTTTTACATTGTTCTTGTTCAACTTATTTGATTTTCTTAGAATATCAACGATTCATGGGACTCCGCTGTCCTACTTGGTTGGTTCTGGTGAAGGTGATACACTGTTGTCTTGAACATTTAAGTAGCTCTTCCTTGCTAACTATCTTTTAGTTCTCCCTTTTGCTAATCTAGTGGCAGAATTTATGGTTGATAAATATACCACTGTTTGCACACGTATGGTATTTATTCGATATACGCTGTCGTATTTGGCAATTATTAATAAATTGGGAACTCATTTAGTGCCTTTTTTTAAAATGGTGCCATAACAATTTCTATTGACACTCATTTTTCTGAACAGGGTGACGAAACAGGAGGAGGTTCTAATGAGCCTGCCACACAACCTGGCAGTCTGATTCTTGATGCAAGCACTGCCTATTTTTCGGAGGTCTGCCATTAAACACTTGGTTAAGACTACAGGAAGCAATCTCTGTAGGATTGTTAGGTATTTTCTCAGACTGATCTCTATTTCTGGAAAGGACAAACTAGCTGAAGGCAATGGGAAGAACCTTATCCCAGAGCCAATTCCTTCTCAAACTCCTGAAGAAGTAAACTCCTCTCCTTCAGTTTTGTTAAAGATTATTATACTCCAACTTAAACTAACCATTATATACATGTTATTTTATTATATATTGTAGAAATGGGGAGTAAAACATCCACTACAAATTTGAATAAGACTCTCCCTTCTTAGTGTGATTAAGATATGTTGGAGGGTATTTTTATTGCATCTTATTTTAATTATGATTTGTTGATGGTGAAACTTTGTGTTAATTCTTTTAAGTGTTGTGTAGGTTGCTTTGTGAAGGCTTTTGGAAGAATGGATGCATCATATTTTTTGCAAGGATATTATCTCTATGTGTATTTTTGTGATGGGTTGTAATCTTTAATGTCATAAGTTTAATTTGGTTTGTGTATTATTTTTTGTAATGGTTTGTAAGAGATTATATTTCCTTTCTTGGTTGGTTGGTTGGTTGAATGTGTGTATGTGAGATTTATTTAGTTTAGAAACTTAGATTGGAATGATGGATTTTTATAGCTTGAATGTACATAATTTCAGGTTTTGAAAGAGAAGTAAAAAGTGTTTTGGGCTTGTTCATAAGAATTTAATAGGTTTTGGCAATTTGACAACAAAAAAAGGGTTTTGGCTGAAAGGGAATCGGATTTGGGCTTTGTTTTGCTAAAAAATATGAATTGGGCTTTTTTTGGCCGAAAATAAATAAGATTTAGGCTTTTGGAAAATTGTAAAAATGGGCTCAAGCCCAAACCGAGAAGAATCAGAACCGAACCGAGAACCGAGCCCATTGCCAGTTTGACCCATTTTCGGGTTTCACCCTAGACCCGACCCGACCCGAAAACCGAGCTCTCCTTCGGTTTGGCCCGCGGGTCGGCCAAAATTTGACCCGACCCGAACCGTGCCCAGGCCTAGTTGTGGCGGCTCTTGATCGGGTTTGTGTTGTGTGTGCCTGAAACAGAGAGGGGTGATGTGGGTTAGGCTGAGGTCGACTTGAGAGAGAGAGAGAGAGAGAGAGAGAGAGAGAAGGGATGATACTTAGGCCTGGGCGGGAGATCGTGAAATCGCAGCAGCCACAGGCACAGCCGCAGCAGAGGTGCAGCCCTGGATTGAAGATTTGAGCAGCCACAGGCACAGCACAGCCGTTAGGTCAAAATAGAAGAAGAAATGAAAAACTGAAGGGAAGATAAGAGAAGAGACTCGGGTGTCTCGTGCGAGAGAGAGGGATACGGAAGGAAAAGAAAAAAAAATAAATCTGAGGGATACGCTGCAACATGTCTCACATGCAACTATTTTTTGGCCAATCAAACGACGCCACGTGTAACGTATATATATATTTAAATATTATCCGGTTCGGTTCAGGTCCACCGGTTCTGAAAAACTTGGAACCGAAGGCCGAACCGTGAACCTTCGGTTCGGTTCAGGTCCATAGTTGACTTTTTCGGTTTAGTCAAAAAACTTCCTTTTTCGGTTTGGTTTGGTTTGGTTCGGTCGGTTTGATCGGTTTATCGGTTTTTATGCCCACCCCTACCAACAACACCCAAACGACCTTTTCTCTTTGTCTTGCCTTTGCCACTGATTTCTCCAGCTTATTCTGCGATTTTAGAAGCCCAGGAATCATTGCCTTTGACCGTTCACACATGGCCGGATCAAACCATGCCCAGAATTGACACCCCTTAAAACCCTTCTTAGTCTCACGTAACTTTGCTGCACACATGGAAAATCGCCTCCCAGGATTCGAATCTGTTTAAGAGGTTCAAATTGTCGCAGCCTTTCCGCACCAACACATCGACGCCTCTTCATCCATTTCGGCCAGCCAATATGAATGGGTTCATGCTTGCATGCTTGAGTTTTTTGGGTTAAGAACTAATTTTTAGTTGGGCATTTCAACAAACACATAGAAGGAACACTAATTTTGGTTGGGCATTTCATGCATTGTAGTTTATGTTTTGGGTTTCATTGTAGTTTATGTTTTGTTCATTTTTCATCCTCCATTATGTTTGGTTTAATACAAGTTGCTTTTAGTATAGTGCATTATAATTTCTGACTTCATTTTTTAAACTTATTGGCCTCCAAATTTAAAAGTCTATGGTTTATGCTTTTAGGATACTGTTACATTTTAGTTTATGTTCGAAATTTAAAACCTCTAAAAACCAAAAAATCACCAAAGAAGGAGAAAGAGCATTAAATATATCTGTTTTATGCACTGAAGAAAACGGAAACTGCACTGCAGTTTCCGGTTTAGTTTGTAGTTCTTTAGGATTTAGACTTTTTTGATCTTTCCATTTCATGTCAAGTTGATGTATAGTTTCTGTTATGTTTTGTGTTTTCGGTTGCTCCTATTATATTTCTATTATGTTTGATGATGTTTTGCGTTTTGGATTGCTCCTTTTAAAAGAGAAAGAGCACCAAATATAATATGTTTGCTGCAGTGAAGAAAACGGAAACTGCACTGCCGTTTCCTGTTTAGATTGTAGTTCTTGTTTTGACTATGCTGATCTTTCAATTTCATGTCAAGTTGATGTATATTTTCTGTTATATTTTGTGTTTTGGATTGCCCCTATTAAATTTCTATTATGTTTGATGTTTTTCCTTTTGGATAGCTCCTTTTAAAAGAGGAAGAGCATCAAATATTTTTGTTTTCTGCATTGCAAAAAAGGGAAACTGCATTGCAGTTTGCATTAATGCAATGCAATGAACCACAAACTCCATTGCAGTTTATGTTTTCTATTTTATGCTCAACTAGTTATACTTCTTCCTTGTAGTTTATCTCCACTTGTCCTAATAGTGTTTTCATCCCTTCTTGTTTCAGATCACAAATGGCACAAGAAATGTCACCACAAAAGAAGGAAGCTCAAAACCAATGAAAGCCAAGAATCAAAATAATGGCTCAAAAGACAAAATCAAAGCCAAACTATAATAGGAAAGCAAAGCACCCAGACTATGTCTAGTTTTGGTGTAACGTCAATGCTTTCAACAGCATCATTACAGATGTTAAAGACAAGCTCAATAAAAGACAGAAGAAGCTGCTCGAGAAAACCCTTTTCCGGAACTTGATTGAGCTGTTTTACCACCAAAGAATTGACATGAATAAGATGAATAAGTCGGACCTCGATATAGTATAGCTACTCAAGAAGTTTGATTCAGTTACAAAGTCCTTCAAATTCGGCACCAAATCATTCCAGATCACAGCCAATATAGTGACTGAGATTCTAGGACTGCCAAACGAAGGAGAAACTGTCAAACTTGCTAATGATAGATACACTACTACCTTCAGAACAAGGCACTTTGGAGCAAAGAGAAAACCATCAAAAACCATGGTAGAAGAAGAATTACAAAAGACAATTGCCTTATGTCATAGGATGAATTTTTCGGAGTCTTCCTTCCGTGCAGCTTTAGACTTGATTGCCTCTCGAATAAGCTCAATCAGCCTTCCTTCCTACAAAATAAAATCAAACCAAGCAAGAACACAAGAACAAGAGCAAGAACGATAAGAACACTCAAGAACACTCAATCTGGTGACGTCCTCGTCGCCGAGGTAGTTCCTTCTCGTTTGAATGCTTCGATGCGGTCCTTCTACTGACACAAGGACTCTGCTTTCTCCCAATTACCTTCGGACTCTAGCAAGCACTTCCATTTGACAAAGTACTCAAAGTACCTCGGTACACCTTTGCTTTGTACCTCACGGTTGGCCATGATGCACTTGACCTCCCTGTCAAATGAAGTCACCATTTAAGGCAGAGCTCATTGAGACTCCCCACCACTTGGCTCATCGGGATCAGCATGGTAGGGCTTAAGATTGCTCATGTGAAACACCGGATGAATCTTCAATCTGGGTGATAGTTCCATATGGTATGCACCTCTTCCCACTTTTCGGACGATAGGAAATAGACCCTCATATCTCCTCAGCAACGCCTTGTGTACCTTTCTAGTGGACTTGTGTTGAAAGGGATTTAGCTTCACAAAAACCAGATCACCTGGTTGGGACACAACATCTTGCCGATGCTTGTTCGCCCATTTCTTCATCTTCCGAGTTGCCTTTTCCAATTGAGCTCGAGCTCGCTCATTAGTTACCTGCTAGTCCTTGGGCATCTTGTATGCAGCTGGGCTACTCCACGTGCAGCCTGACACCACTGTGTTCGGTGTCATAGGATGTTGTCCTGTTGCTAACTCAAAAGCACTTGACCCTGTGTACTCCGATCGCTACAAGTTTACGAGAACTGAGCAACATCCAACAACTTTGTTCAATCTCTTTGGTTTGCACTCACATAGTACTGCAAGTATTAGTCCAACAATGCATTCACCCACTCCGTCTGACCACCTGTCTGTGGGTGAAAGCTGGTAGAGAAGTTCAATTGTGAGCCAAGTAGCCTGAAGAGCTCCGTCCAAAGTTTACCAGTGAAGCGAGAGTCACAGTCACTGATAATACTCTTGGGGATCCCCCAATACTTCACCACATGCTTCAGAAACAAGCGTGCAGCTTCCTCAGGATTGCAATCCCCTGTTGCGGGATGAAGGTCGCATACTTGGTGAACCTGTCGACCACTACCAAAATTGAGCCACACCCTTCCGACTTGGGTAGACTCATGATGAAGTCCATGGAAAAACTCTCTCATGGTCTGGATGGAATAGGAAATGGCTCTAGCAACCCACTCGGTTGCTTTTGCAATGTCTTGTCTTGTTGGCATACAAGGGAAGTCCGCATGAACGAGTCTACATCTTCTCGCATTTGTGGCCAATAGTAAGCTTCACTCATCAATGCTAAAGTTCGATGAGTGCTTGGATGTCCCTCCAACTTCGATTCGTGACACTCCTTCAGTAGCTCTCGTCGTAGATTGTCCCATCTTAGAATATAGATTCTCTTCCTTGTTACATAGAGAACACCATCATCGAGCCCAAATCTTCTTGTCTTCCCATCTTTGACAAGCTCCAACATACTTTTGGCTTAGGGATCACGCAACAAGCCCTCTCATATCCTCTACATGAGAGAACTTTAGGGTTGTATAACAGCTGCTAGTGTGGCCTTTCGGCTTAAGGGGTCAGCAACGACATTCGTCTTTCTTTGCTTATACTCCAATTTGTAGTCGAACTCGGCCAAGAAGTCTTGCCACCTAGCCTGTTTCAGTCCCAACTTGTGGCAACATTGTCAGTCTTGACCACAAACTGAGAACCAAGTAGGTAATGACTCCAAGTTCGCAAACAGTGCACTACGGCTGTCATCTCCTTCTCTTGAATAGTATACTTCGCTCAGTGTCATTGAGCTTTCGGCTCTTGAAAGCCAATGGATGTCCATCCTGCTTGAGTACACCACCAATAGAAAAATCTGATGCGTCAGTGTATACCTCAAAAGGTTTGCTAAGATCTGGAAGTCTCAACACTGGTTCTTCCAAAAGTGCCCTCTTTAACTCATCGAAGGCATGCTGGCATCGGGGCGTCCACTGCCACGTCTTGTTCTTCTTCGGCAAATCCGTTAAGAGGCCGGCATTGGGTGAATATCCCTTGATGAACCTGCGATAGTAGTTGACCAATCCAAGGAAAGACCGCAACTCAGGTACCTTGGTTGGTGGTTCCCATTCTTGAATGGCTCGCACCTTGCCCTCCTCCATGAGCAATTGTCCTCCCCGTATCTTGTGACTAAGGAACTCTACCTCTTCTTGGATGAATGAGCACTTCTCCTTCTTCACATATAGTTGTTCTCTCTCAGAACTTGGAACACCTTCTGCAAGTGCTCGAGATGCTCCTCTAGGAAATTGCAATACACCACAATATCATCGATGTAAATCACAATAAATTTGTCCAAGAAAGGATGGAATACCTTGTGCATTAGAGTGCAAAAGGTTGCAGGGGCATTAGTCGGGCCGAACTACATGAGAAGGAACTCATAAGACCCATATCTTGTCACACATGCAGTCTTCGGTTTGTCTCCTAGTGCGATCCTCATTTGATAGTACCATGAGCGCAGGTCCAACTTGGTGAAGTACCTAGCTCCTCCTAACTGATCAAACAAATTTGCAATCAAAGGGATTGGATACTTGTTTTTTATGGTCACTTTGTATAGTGCCTAGTAGTCGATGCACAACCTCAATGTTCCCTCCCTTTTCTTTTGGAAAAGAACTGGGGCACCGTAAGGGGCCTTGGACGGTTGGATGTACCCAACATCCAACAACTGTTTCAACTGCCTCCTCAATTCCTCCAATTCAGGAGGTGCCATCTTGTACGGAGCATTGACAGGGGGCTTGGCGCCCGATTCCAACTCAATGGCATGGTCCACCTCTCTCCTAGGTGGTAAGGTTTTGGTCAAATCCTTGGGCATGAAACTAGTTGGAACTTCCTTCTCAATTGTATCCATCTTCATAGTTTTAAGGAATGTCGGCTCACCCTTCTTCCAAGACTTGGAAAGTTGCATGGCTGACAAAAGCTTTGACTTGCCTTGTTGCCTCACCATTGGCACCATGCAAGGCATTGCTCCACCATGTGCAATGCACATAGTATTGTAAAATGGAATGGGAAATGCATTTACCTTGTCCATGAACTCCATTCCTAGCATGACATCATAGTCAGCCATTGAGATCACAAAGAAGTCAGCCACTCCCTTCCAAGTTGCAATCTGAAGCTCCACACCACGAGTTACTTCATCAATTGGCTTGGCAGTTGAATTCACCATCTTCATACTGCCTACTTCTTTTGAGACCCAACGCCCAAGTCTTTTTGCTTCCTGCACTGACACAAAGTTGTGCGAGGCACCCGTATCCACCAAACAACGGGTTGTCTTGCCATCCACCATGGCATCGACGAACATCACTCCCTTAGCTTGAACCTGTGGTTGAGTCTTTGACCTATAAGGCATTGAAGCGATGAATGGCCCCCATTCCTGCTTCCCTGTTGGTCTCCTCTTCCTTTTCTTGGTTCATAGCATTCAAGGCCTTCGTTCGCGGACAATCCCTCATCATGTGCGGTCCATTGCATAAGTAACAAGCTAGCTTTGATTTGTCCTTCCCCTTGTCACCTTTGTCATTTTTCTTCACAAATGACTTGTGACTGTCAGACTTGTCACCTTCTTTTGACTTGTTGTCTTCCCCACCGGATCCACTGTTACCTTTCTTTACTTTGAACTTGGAGTCACTTTGATCATTTTTCTTGAACTCCACAAGAGACTCAACTACAGCAATTGCCTCTGACAAGGATTGGACGTGTCTCCTTTGTAACTCCAGCTTTAACAGGACCCGACCCAAATTCCACTTTCGAATCCGAGTCAAACCTTGTGCGTGTCCGACACCTGGTGGTTGCTGAACACAATTGACTAAATTTCCCTTCTGACCAAAATTCAATGAAATTTAAGTATGACTTCTGCCAAAAATTCGGCTATAAATTGAACGTTTCCCAAAAAAATTCCCACATGTAAACAAGCATATATGTTTATATATAACCCAACTGCCAGCATGTATCAAATTATATCCAAAAATCAAGCATCATATTATTCTGGCCTCAGGCCTTAACAAATCAAGTAAATTATTCTGCTAATAAAGTTCATCTCAACTTTTAGAATATCAATAGTACATTAGCAATCTCAAAGACTCCAACTCGTGGCTGCACGTTGTAACATTAGGCTGCCTACGTACCCTTACTGAGGGATCAAGCCACACGTAGTTCTTTCCCCTTAATAATGTAATTGAATGTCTCATTTGTTCATCATATTGCCATGTGTTTTGCAAATCAAACTGAATTCCCATGTGCGTGATGTACTCAATCATATTCACAACTCTAAAACAATACTTGCAACTTCCCAATACTCTTAACAGTCACATACTGATTATAGATAAGCCAAACACTGAACTCCCTCTATATTAGTTTAAGAACACCTCAAAACTAAAATTCTCTCCACCTAGGCGTACCCCCATTCCTGATCCGTCAATTTCATCCTCCCAGGCCTCGGAGATACCATTTCTATCTGAGCCTCAATCCTCGCTGGCCGAGCCGCCATTCACGCAGGCCTCGGAGATACCACTTATATCCAAGCCTCAATCCTCGAAGGCCGAGCCGCAATCCTCGCAGCCCTCGAAGATACCACTTCTATCCGAGCCGCAATCCTCGCATGCCTCGGAGATACCACTTCTATCCGAGCAGCAATCCTCGTAGGTCGAGCCGCATTCCTCGCTTCGCACGGTTTAGGGTTTCCCAAAACACGTGGGGCATTATTTATAAATGACACTATTTCAAAGCAACTAGGGGGTACCCTTGTGGTGGATTTGAAAAACCATATCCCAAACTTATATCATTATTTTTCTTTTATTTCACAATCTATTTCCTGACCTTTATATCAACTTTCTGATAAATTGATTCTCTAATGTACTTAAAATATATATGCACAATTTAACAATCTATAAATAACTATCTATACTCAACTTGTAACATGACTCAGATAACTCATTCTCGGTCAGGTCTCGTTTACATGGTCATTCTAATCCTTCTCAAGGGATATAACTGCCTCGGAGGACTCACGGTTAACCGATGCGTCAAACAGCCTAAACTGGTCATTCTCGGGCTTTTTTCGATGAAATAGGCGGCGACTGGCATCAGGGAAGGGCCGGCGTTTGACGACAGGGTCGGGCCGGTCCTTTTGGCACCAGTCTAGTGCGTTGCCGTGGCAGAGGCAGTGTTTCGAATAGAGAGAAGGGGTCGGGTCGAGAGAGAGGGGGAGAGGAGAGAGAGAGAGAGAGAGAGAGAGAGAGAGAGAGGTCTATGTGGGTAGGGGAGGAGAGAGAGAGGTTTTAAAATCTGACCTGGCAAATTACCATTTTGCCCCTCAACTTATTTTGATCGTAATTACCTCAATACAACTCGGATTTGACACCACTACATGTCTACGGACTCGTTTCATTGCGCTTTATGCAACAACACAATCGAAATTCTATAATTCCTTTCTGGTCAAAAAGTAAACTTCAAACCTAATAAAATATTATAGGGGCATAATGCTCTTTTACTAGAATAAATTAATAGTTAAATATTAATTTAGGATCGAGTTGTTACAAGCTTGGCCCAATTCTGTAGGCCACTCATGAAGTATATGAGCTTATTTTCATCTGTCTTGCTATGCACCTCGAACAACAGGTTGGTGAACGTGGTGACATAGTCCTTCACACTCCCCATTTGCTTTAGCCATCTTAGCTTCTCCTTTGCCTTATACTTGACATTCTTTGTATAGAAATGCAACATAATATCCTTCTTAAATTCATCCCAAGTCTTAAGTGTAAGCGTACCTTGGCCGATCTCCATGGATCTATGGCGCCACCACATGAGAGCATTGTCGGTGAGAAACAACGTTGCTGTACTAATATTGGACTCATCATCATCCATCTTGAGATACTTGAAATACCTTTCAATATTCCATAGGAATGTGTCCAGCTCCTTCCCTTCCCTCTTCCCATTATAGGATTTAGGCATGAAAGAATCTAACACTTGGGTTCCTTCGGAGTTCGAGTCTTGTTCAAGACAACTTCTTTGCACAAGGCCCAATCTCCCTTCACATCCTTCACTTCATCACGAAGTGCAGTAAGCTCTGCTATGAAATGATCCAGCTTGGTTTGCACATCCAACTTGATTGTGTCCAGCATGGAGTTGAAGGCTCCTAGAAATTAGCC